>NW_008628804.1:0-2331 GCF_000691845.1 Merops nubicus
CTCAGGGAATGTCCCAAATCCTCAGGGAACCTCTTGATTCCTCAAGGAACCTCCTGACTACTCAGGGAACCTCCTAAATCCTCACGGATCTCCAGAGATTCCCCCAAAGTTCTCGGGGAACCTTCAGGGACCTCAGGGAACCTCCTGAATCCACAGGGAACGTCCAGAGAGCTCAGGGAATTTCCCAAATTCTCAGGGAACCTCCTGAATCCTCAGGGAACCTCCAGAGAGCTCAGGGAATGTTCCAAATCCTCAGGGAACCTCCTGACTCCTCAGGGAACCTCCTGAATCCTCAGGGAACCTCCAGAGAGCTCAGGGCATGCCCCAAATCCTCAGGGGACCTCCTGAGTCCTCAGGGATCTCTAGAGACTCTCCCAAAGTTCTCATGGAACCTCCAGAGAGTTCACAGAAGGTCCCAAATCCTCAGGGAACCTCCAGAAAGCTCAGGGAACCTCCTGAATCCTCAGGGATCTTCCAGTCCCTCAGGGAATCTCCCAACTCCTGAGGGATCTCCCAGCTCCTGAGGGATCTCTCAGCTCCTGAGGGATCTCCCAGCCCCTCAGGGCTGCCACCACCCAAGGTCCATCATTCCCACCCTCCAGCCCCGGAGCTTCACAGCGATGAAAAGGTTGGAAAAAAAGGGGGAAAACCAAAAGTTGGGGGGATAAAAACTTCCTGAAGGTGGGAGAAGGAGCAGGGAGCAGGGAGCATACCAGGCTGGATCCCGTGGAGATCAGCAGAGCTCGGAAGTCCTCGGTGTCCGTGCTGCCCCTGCCCTTCTGCGCCCAGAGGAGGGAGAGGAAGGAGGGAGAGGAGGAGGAAGGAGAGGAGGAGGAGGAAGGAGAGGAGGAGGAGGAAGGAGAGGACAGGAGGTGGTGGGAGAGGAAGGGAAGAGAGGCAGAGATTCCGTTAACGGCCGTGTCCCCGGGGGAATGACAGCGTGGAGGGGAGAGGAGGAGGAGGAGGAGGAAGAGCAGCAGCATGGGATGAGGAGGAGGAAGGCCACGGGAGGAGGAGGAGGAGGAAGGCCACGGGAGGAGCAAGAGGAGGAGGACAACCAGGGGAGAAGGAGGAGGAGGAAGAAGACCATGGGAGGAGGAAGAAGACCATGGGAGGACGAGGAGGAAAAACACAGGATTGGAAGGAGGAAAACCACAGGAAGAGGAAGACCATGGCATGAGAAGGAGGAAGGCCACGGGAGGAGGAGGAGGAAGGCCACGGGAGGAGCAAGAGGAGGAGGACAACCAGGGGAGAAGGAGGAGGAGGAAGAAGACCATGGGAGGACGAGGAGGAAAAACACAGGATTGGAAGGAGGAAGACCACGGGAGGAGAAGGAGGAAGACCACAGGAGGAGGACCATGAGGTAAAGAAGACCACGAGATGAGGAGGAGGGAAGACCACGAGATGAGGAGGAGGAAGACCACGAGATGAAGAGGAGGAAGACCACGAGATGAGGAGGAGGAAGACCACGAGATGAGGAGGAGGAAGACCACGAGATGAGGAGGAGGAAGACCATGAGATGAGGAGGAGGAAGGAGGAAGACCACGAGATGAGGAGGAGGAGGAAAAACACAGGATTGGACGGAGGAAAACCACAGGAGGAGGAGGGGAAGGAAGACCACGGGAGGAGGACTATGAGGTAAGGAGGAGGAAGACCATGGGACGAGGAGGAGGAAGACGATGGGACGCGGAGGAGGAAGAGCACGGCATGAAGAGGAGGAAGAGCAGCAGGTACCTGCCGGTCGTTCTCCACGTCGTAGCCCAGGCTGATGAGACAGGCCTTGAACTCCTCCGGGCCCAGCGTCCCCCCGTGGTCCTGCCAGGGGTGCCCAGGAGAGGACACGGTCAGGGGGACAGGGGACAACGGGGAGAAGGTCTCAGGGGTGGCCGAGGGACCCCCAGCACCCCCCTCACCCTGGGGGATGACCCGAGGGGGGCCGGTGGCTCCGGTACCTTGTCGAAGTGGTTGAAGGAGGCCCTGAACTCCTGCATCTGCTCCTGGCTGATGCCCTTGGCGTCCCGGGTGAGGATCTGGTTCTCCACCTCGTTGATGGTGCGGGCGATGGTGGTGAGGAGCTGCTCCCAGCCCACCCGGATGTGCTGCCAGGGGACAGGAGGCCTCAGGAGCACCCTCGGGTGCCAGCTGGCCTTGCTGGTGTCACCTGACCTTCTCTGGGTGTCCCTGAACCTTCTCTGGGTGCCCCTGAACCTTCTGAGTGCCACCCAACCTTCTCTGGGTGCCACTGAACCCTCTCTGGGTGCCACTGAACCTTCTCTGAGTGTCCCTGAACCTTCTCTGGGTGTCCCTGAACCTTTTCTGAGTCGCCCCCGA
>NW_008628804.1:2620-2864 GCF_000691845.1 Merops nubicus
CTCTGGGTGCCCCCCAACCTTCTCTGAGTGTCCCCCAACCTTCTCTGGGTGCCACCCAACCTTCTCTGGGTGCCCCTGAACCCTCTCTGGGTGCCCCTGAACCCTCTCTGGGTGTCACCACCCCCTTGGCTGCCACCATGAACCCCTTGGGTGCCTTCATGACTCCCATGCTTGCCCCCATGACCCTCTTGGGTGCACCCCAACACTTGGTTTGACTCTAGTAGGTTCTAACTACATAGGACAA
>NW_008628804.1:3042-6885 GCF_000691845.1 Merops nubicus
GGTGCCCCTGAACCTTCTCTGGGTGCCCTTGAACCATCTCTGGGTGCCACCAAACCTTCTCTGGATGCATCTCAATGGATGGTTTGGCTCTAAAATGTTCCAGCTACATAGGACAGGGCACCCTTGGGTGTCACCTGACCTCCTTGGTGCCCCTGAATCATCTCTGGGTGCCACCAAACCTTCTCTGGATGCATTTTGATGTCTGACTGGGCTCTACAAGGATCTAACTAGGTGGGACAAGACACCCTTGGGTGTCACCCAACCTTCCTGCTGCCACCAAACCTTCTCTGAGTGCCACCAAACCTTCTCTGGGTGCCCTCCAATGCCCGCTTAGGCTCTGGGAGTGTGACCACCCCCCACCCTGGGCACAGGGCACCCACCTCCATGGTGTAGTTGGTGTGCTTGTTGTCGAAGATGAGGGCCTCCTGGATGAGCTGGTGCTGCTGCTCCAGGAGGTCGAGGTTGGGCTTGTAGTCCACGATGCTCTGCTCATACTGCTTGAGGTGGTCGAGCTGGTCCTCCAAGGTCCCATTCATCTCGATGGAGATGCGCCCGATCTCCTGGAGGTGGGGGGAGAACCACCCCAGGGACCATCACCCCGAGGCTCTGGAGGAACCCACCCAACCACCCGTGGTCCTCACTGGGAGCTGCCAACCACGAGCATCAGCCCTGAGGAGCATTTTCATCAACGGACTCGTGGCTTTTTGGAGGCTCTCGCTCCAAAGGGAGGTCCTTGGGGTGGCAGCTCCACCTTCCCCACCCTGCTTCCAACAGAAGCCACCAGGACAACCAGCCTGGAGCCCTCACCTCCATCTTGGTCTGGATCCAGGGCCCCACGATGTTGGCCTGGCTGGCGAACTGCCGCCGGAGATGCTCGTTGGACTGTTGCTTGCTCTGCTCATCGAGCAGAGCGTGGTCCCTCTTGGGCACCAGCTGCTGGACCTGCCAAGGAGAAGGGGGACAACGTTGGAGAAACCCCAAGGGACAAACTTTTGGAGCTGGAGGGCTGGTGAACCCCACGGTGCTCCAAACATGATAGGTAGAAGCCCGCTGAGGAGCTCCAGCCCGCCGTAGACCAGCGTGGTGAGGAAAGGGCAAACTGGTGGTGGCCCTAGGGGAGGTTCTCACCCGTTCCCACTTGGAGTTGATGATCTGGGGGGTGACAGAGGTGTAGGGGTTGTTCCCAGAGAGTTTGATGCTGTTGAAGTCGGCGATGCGTTGAGCTTCCCGCTGGATGCCCAGGATGGCCTCGCGCTCCTTGTCGGCGTCGGGAAGGGTGGACTTGAACTGGTCGTGGGCGGCGATGAGGCCCTGCCAGGAAAGGGGAGAAAGGTTGGGGAGGTGCCTCCAGGAGGGTTTGGCACCAACTCGGCCTTCCCAGCTCCCAGTGAAGCTCCCAAGCGTTGGAGGGTGGAGGAGGAGTGGCCAAGAAAGCAGCTCGGAAGAGGAGATCGATGAAAACGGGATGAGGAAGCACCTCAGGAGGAGAGCTTGCATGAAAAATGGCCATGAAACCACCTCAGAACAAGAGCTTGCCCGAAAAACGGCCAAGAAACCATCTCAAAACAGCACAAGATGAAGGAAGAACGGCCAAGAAGCCACCTCAGAAGAAAAGATGAAGGAGAAATAGCCAAGAAACTATCTCAAAATGGGTGATCAATGAAAAAATGGCCAAGAAACCACCTCAGAACAAGAGCTTGCCCGAAAAACGGCCAAGAAACCATCTCAAGACAGGACAAGATGAAGAAAGAACGGCCAAGAAGCCATCTCAGAAGAGAAGATGAAGGAGAAATAGCCAAGAAACTATCTCAAGATGGGTGATCAATGAAAAAATGGCCAAGAAACCACCTCAGAACAAGAGCTTGCCCGAAAAACGGCCAAGAAACCATCTCAAGACAGGACAAGATGAAGAAAGAACGGCCAAGAAGCCATCTCAGAAGAAAAGATGAAGGAGAAAAAGCCCAGAAACCATCTCAAGATGGGTGATAAATGAAAAAATGGCCAAGAAACCACCTCAAACAAGATGAGATGAAGGGATAAGGGCCAAGAAGCCATCTCAGAAGAGAAGATGAAGGAGAAATAGCCAAGAAACCATCTCAAGACAGGACAAGAAGAAAGAACAGCCAAGAAACCATCTTGGAAAAGAAGATGAAGGAGAAACAGCCAAGAAACCATCTCAAAGATGGGTGATAAATGAAAAGATGGCCAAGAAACCCCCCGAGAACAGGCGCCAGGAAGCTGAGGGCTCCAGGACCTCCCCCACCCCTCCACCCAGGGCCTCCTACCTCGATCTCCTCGATGGTGTGGACGATGAACATGTCCTGGAGATCCTCCATGGCGCTCTCCATCCAGTTGTTGAAGGGAGCTGCCCTCTTGGCATACTCGAGGTGCAGCTCGTCGATGGTCTCCAGCTGCTTCTCCGTTTTCTACACGGGGCCAGGAGTCAGGAACAGCAGAACCCAACCCCCAGGGTGGTCACCCTGGCCCCATTTTGGGACCTTGGGTGGTGTTTTACCTCAAGAGCTTCTCTCCTGCTGTGGGTCAAGGAGCCCAGAACGTCCCACTGGTCGCAGATCTTCTGGCACCGGGCGTTGACGCTGGGGGAGTCGTAGTAGTCCAGCTCGCTGGGGGAGAGGGGAGGAAGGGGTGGGGTGAGGGACCACGAGATGCTCCAGGGTGGCTTGAGGTCCTCCACGCCCCACCACGGGGTCAACTGGCTCTTCTGGAGAAGGCACCGAGGCGTGGAGACAGCTAGATCCTGGCCTTGGTTCCTCAGCCCCATTCCCTGGTCCTCAGCTCCTGACTTTGGTTCCTCAGCCCCATTTCAGGTTCCTCAACCCCTTTCTCAGGTCCTCAGCTCCTGGCCTTGGTTCCTGAGCTCTTGGCCTTGGTTCCTCAGCCCAATTTCAGGTTCCTCAATTCCTGACCTTGGTTCCTGAGCTCCTGGCCTTGGTTCCTCAGCCCAATTTCAGGTTCCTCAGTTCCTGACCTTGGTTCCTCAGCTCCTGGCCTTGGTTCCTCAGTTCCTGACCTTGGTTCCTCAGTTCCTGACCTTGGTTCCTCAGCTCCTGGCCTTGGTTCCTCAGCCCCATTCCCAGGTCCTCAACCCCTTTCTCAGGTCCTCAGCCCAATTTCAGGCTCCTCAGTTCCTGGCCTTGGTCCCTCAGCCCTATTCCTGGCTCCTCAGCTCCTGAACTTGATTCTTCAGCCCCATTTGGGGTTCCTCAACCCCTTTCTCAGGTCCTCAACTCCTGACCTTGGTTCCTCAGCTCTATTCCCAGCTCCTTGGCTCCTAGTTTTGGTTCCTCAGCCCCATTCCTGTCTCTTTGACCCCATCCCAAGCTCCTCAGCTCCTGACTTTGTCTTTTTGGCCCTATTCCAGGCTCCTTGGCCCCTTTCCCAGCTCCTGACCTTGGCTCCTTGACCCCATTCCCAGCACCTCAGCTCCTGACCTTGGTTCCTTGGCCTCATTCCCAGCTCCTCAGCCCCATTCCCAGCTCTTCAGCTCCTGCCCTTGATTCCCCAACCCCATTCCCAGCTCCGTGTCCCCATTCCAGGCTCCTTGTCCCTTGCTCTTGGCTCCTCAGCCCTCTGATCTCAGATCTTTGGCTCCATTCCCAGCTCAGCAAGCCACTGTGGCTCCTGGGTCCCATTCCCAGTTCCCTGTCCCCATTCGCAGTTCCCTCTCCCCATTCCCAGCTCCTTGGCCCCTCAACCCTATTCCAGACTCCTCAGCCCTCTGACCTCACATCCTTATTTCTATTCCCAGCTCCTCAGCTCCTGACCTTGGCTCCTCAGGCCCCTTCCCAGCTCCCCATCCCCGTTCCCAGTTCCCCTGCCCCA
>NW_008628805.1:0-5674 GCF_000691845.1 Merops nubicus
CTTTCAATGGTGACAGCCGGGACGTGAACAGCAATGTGGACTTGCCCGAGTGATGAGCTTATATCACGGGGTAGGGCTGGAATGACACTGACATGCTGCACACACATCCTGCGCACACCAGTGTCACTTCATGATCAGAGCAATGAGAAGTGGAAAGTTGCAAAAGACAGAAGCAATTGTTGCTATACTGGGAACTAGCTACTTGAAGTTTTGTATATACTTGTATTTTTTATTTTAAAATTATGACTCTGGTTATGAAAATTGTTGTCATTATGTTGCAATAAGCCGCTTAAGCCGCACTGGATATGCAATAATGATATGAGGATGTAACAGTACTTGGAATCAACATGTGGACATGAGTTGCACATATTGTTATAATGGGACCCAAACCAAGACACAAACTGGGGGGGGGCCCTCTAGGAATGGGAGGGACTCAACACATATTGTTATAATGGGACCCAAACCAAGACACAAACCGGGGGGGGCCCCTCTAGGAATGGGAGGGACTCCATACTTCGACGTTTCCCAGAGCAGAGCAAGGTGGAGCCCGTTTGAAAATGGTACAGTTGCCCTAAAGGGTCACTATTGGGTTTGTGGGCATTACACATATAAATTGCTACCAGCACATTGGTCAGAGGTGTACTACGTTGGGGTGATCCGCCCCTTGTTCTTTTTACTTCCAGAAAAGTCCAGGAACTATTTGGGCATCAAAGTATATGAAGATTTAATTAGGAAAAGGCGTTCCATTGACACCTCTGTTACTAGTGGGAGTGGTCAGTCCTGAGGCAAGGACGAATGGATGCCTCAATGTATCATACAACATTATGGACTTGCAACATGGAACCCTAATGAGCTAGTTAATGGTGATCAAGAACCCATTTATAACCTAAATCGAATCATTCGGCTGCAAGCTGTATTAAAGATTATTACTAACCAAACAGCCAATGCCCTTGATCTGTTGGCAGATCAGGCCACGCAAATGCGAACAGCAATTTTCCAGCATCGCATGGTTCTCGACTACCTACTGGCTGAAGAGGGGGGTATTTGTGGTAAGCTAAATGATTCTAATTGTTGTTTGAAAATTGATGACAATGGCAAAGTTGTAAAACAGATCACCATTGAAATGCAAAAGCTGATCCATGGAATGGATGGGACATCAACCTGTTTTCCTGGCTCCCCGGTGGACCATGGGTTAAGCGAATCCTTTTTTACTTGCTATGTGTTTTAGCTATGTTACTGTTTTTACCATGTATTATCCCTTGTTTTATACACTTGATTCAACACGTTGTAACCGATATGCAATTTATAGCCACTACTTCACCAAATGGAACTAAACAAATTCGAGCCATACGCAAACCATTACCCTCTGTTGTTGGAATTGTTTAACCTTGCTCTTTTCCAGCCTTTTCTTAATGACAATCTTTTCTCAAAACCACCATGGTTCCTGAAGCAATCTTTGAGCCACGGGGTGGTTTCTAGCTCCTTTTCCTTTTGATATTTGTGATGTTTTGATGTTGCTTGTAGATTAATTGTAGGAAAGTCAAGACCAAAACTTTCAGGTTAAGAACATGTATATATGTTGTTTATATAAGCGTTAGCTATGCAATTTGAAACCAGTAAAATAAGCAAGAATATCTATTAAAACTGATATCAGTAAGTGTTCAATAACGTGAAGTAAATATAGCGAAATCTGCATTTCATTTTCTTTTCTCCCTAGGTAAAGAATCATAAACCTAAAGAACTTGGAGTGAAGAAACACCAAACTCTTTTTTCCTAGCTGTCTCTTACGGTATCCCACACTCTGTTCACTAAAGGTTTCTAAAGCCACCATGTTCTATACATCTGAAAAAAATAAACTTATAACCCCCTCAAGTAGATCAATGTGCTGGAAAACAAAAACTTTCCTTGAGGTTGGTAACCCTGTGCTGCGTAACACCTGCGGTACTCTGAGGAGTTTTGCATTTTCCGCACTGAATTCTTCCATTTGCCCAACTTTTCCGTGTTTTTAAACCCATCTAATTAGTATAAAGAAACTACTTGAAGTGGAAAGAAGAAATAACCCTCTAATGTGTTTGCCTAAGATATTTGTCATATGTTCCCCCAAAGCTTTTAAAGTAGGCATCAGCATCTTTTCATCATGTTGCTAAGAATATATATTAAATTACATTAAATACCTGAAAATATTTTAGAACTCACAGATTTATGAAACTTGAGTGATAATGTGATGATAAAAAAAGATTTTCAAAGAAGGTAAGGCAGTCTAACTTCTCTGACATCAGTGCAACTGTGCTAATTTATGTTGGCTAAGGGATTGGACCAATGTGTTAAGTCCAAACATCACACAAATTTAGTATGTGGTCAGAACATTACCCTGCACCACCACAGTGCTTGTACTTCAGTGCATATGTACATAGTTCTTGTTTAACTCCACAACAGTCATATCAGCCTACAATATTTCAGTAGACTTTATTGTGTGATGCCTAGCATGAACTTGAAACTATAGGCAGTATGTTTGAGTTACAAGCTGCTGATGATTCAGCTCAGGATTTCTGCCCCTATTGCCATTGCAAGAGCAATGAGGGAAAAATCAACAGAGCTCATTTCAGAAGGAAACAGCAATATCCTTACTACTCACTAAACTGGGCTTATACAAACTGTCTGACATGGCTGTGAAGCTTATAACCAATAATAAACAACCTTTGTTGCTAGAATTACACATCAAAGTCAAAGAACAGGATTCACAAAGCTAACAATTTTCAGATCACTCCATTCGCTCTTGGATGAATGTTATAAATGACCTTTCAGGGATACTCTTGTGACTCTGTGACAATCACACCAGCCAGAGAACATTTCTCCTGCATTTGAGTTGAGCAATATCGGGTTACCACCTAATCCTGACCTATCATTAATCACTGCAGAGCCAGCTACAGAAAAAAAATATTAGCAATCAGATAGAAAAGTCTGGAAGGAAAGAGTCTCCATTGCCTGACAGAAGCAGAAGTGCTCTGGCAGACTGTTCAGATTTGGAAAGCCCTCTTTGTCTAGCCATGCTCTCACAGCAGAGGATCAATAGAAAAAAATCAAATGCATTATCTTTGTTTACATCCTAGGCACAACAGCGTGAAAATCCTCACCAGGCGAAGGATCTTGACGTCTGTGATGGATGCCCTGTTTAAATGATGCCTTTGAAAGCTTTCACAATGCTCTGACAGAGGACTCACTGGAGAATAAATGACTTTCCTTTAAATTACAAGAGCCTGGGTTGAGAAGAGAGACAGTGTGAATGTCACACTACAAATTCAATATATTCAGCTGCTTCTGGTGCTAAAGAGAAATTGTTAGTGGTGAAAACGTGTCCAAGATTGTCTTTGACTCAGTGAAGTTTTGGTTATTTGTAATGAGAAAGCTACGACGTTTTGTTTTGAATTATTTTTTCAACTTACAGAGTATGCTTGCAATAAGCAATTGAAACATGCTTCAGGCTTGAATTTCCTATGCTGGTAAACCATATAAAAGTAATACATAAAAATCCAATGGAAGCACTTAAGTGTGCATTGTGTATTATTCTTAAGTGCATACTGAGAGTGTACCAATATAGGTATTTGATATATAAAATGTGCTGTGAAGCTTTGGAATAATAGGTAAAATATCTGGAGATGGCAATCTAACATAAAAAATAGTCTTTCTTTAGATAAAGTGCCTACCTTTCATGCAAAATATGTGGGGTTACTGGTAAAGAAAAGTGCAATATTTTTGGAAAATATGCACACTTGTGCTCTTCCCCTTATAATATGGAGTGAAGAGTAAAAAAGACCTCTTTGGAGTAAAGTGGATGGACTGGCAGAAACACTCTTCTGGGTCTCTGGTGGATGAGTAAAACCGTGTTAAGCAAGCAAAGCTCCAGGCTGGACCCAGGTACACTTCCATTCAGATTACCAGATACAACACCTAGAAAATTAATTTCAAGCTATTTGAGCCACTATGTGCAAAATAAAAAGCCTATTTAGGACCTGAGCCCTAGACATAATACTTTTGACAACATATTTATGTTCCCTGCTGAGGTGGCTACATAGATCTCAAAGACACTATACTGAGCAACCAGAGTAGAAGCAATGCCTCATGCTGTAGTGGCATTCCAAAGACCAGGCTCAGTAAAGCACTGTGAAGGACTTCATTATAGAGAAGATGGCAAGTCAGATGGAAATTAGGTGTTTTCAGGACAACCCTAAACTCTCTGGGAGCTCTTTTTTTTTTTTTTTTTTTTACCACTATTAAATCAATCCATATTGTCAAATTTCTGCAGCTTTTTGTGAAAGGTAGCTTTCTCATAGCTTGTCTAACTGAAAGATTTAGAGTTCTTTTAGAGCACCATAATCTCTGCAAAAAATATCCACATGTCATATCTATCATGTATCACCCTGATTCTCATTTTGTATAAGGCAAAATGAGGAAGAAAGACATTGAAAACTTGTTTTCATTATATCAAGTAAGAAAATACTAGCTCAAAATGTGAAATAAAAATTAATTACATTCATGGACAGATCATTCAGCACTAATGTGACCTTATGCCTTTGTAATCTGCTGGAAAAATAACCTGAAGTTGTTTTAGTGCCAAATTATAGTGGGTAAACTCATTAGTCATTTTCAGTGATGGTCTAAATTAATTGCTCAGAGTCACCACAGGAAGATGGCATAATAGGAAACTCCAAAAGACAGGGGGAGTGTCAGATTTTTTTTGTTGGTGATGGTTTTTTAACATTCAGTGTCATGCAGTTGGAAAAAAAAGCAGTTTGTTCAAAATTTGGCTGAAGAATGTCAAGGTGCTCTATGGAAAAGGAATATTAGGTACCCAGGAAAGATGGAGATTCAGCCTTTTCTTTGACCTGTCCTTTACTTCTCTCCCCTTACTCTTTGGGAAACTCCATGTGTCTGCTCTCTGTGCAGTCTCATTCTCCACATGGAGAAGTGCTCTAAGTAGACTGAGATTCACTTAGTGGTTTTTGTTATCTGTAATTTTGAATAATGGCTGGTTTAAACTAACTGAATTTAATTCTGTTTGAAAATTCTTTGGCCAGTAATCAGTTTTGTCCTGAGAAAAGGCCTTAGTAAATGAGACTTTTTTTTTTTTTCTCGAATCACTTTGCATACTGCCTGAAACTACAAAAGCAAGAATAAAAATGTTTAGTGGATTTTGAAGATGCTATGAATATACCCAAAAATCTGACTAGTTTTGACAATATCAGCCTAAGTGGGTATACCTCAGTTCATCATAAAGCTCACAAGCAATGGTCAGTCATTAACTGTATATGTTAATAATCTTATTTTTGTTCAGTTATGCATGCACTTTTATTAAGTTCAGAAATTCACCTTGGGCAATCACTCTAAATACTCTAAATACTCTAAAGACCAGAAATATTTTCCCGAATTTCAGTTTTCACTTAGGTCACAGGATGGACCAGAACCCTAATCCAAATTTTACATTTTCTAAATTCACGGGCTCCTTTAGAGTTGACATCAGCATCCTCAGCCTACATATGAGTAGACCTAACTACATGATGTGCTGACTCTGGCAACCCTTTATACCTTGCTATTCCAATAGAGTTATTGAAAATGGAATTGGGTCATCTCCACTTTAATCAAGGGTGAAAGCAAGACAAGTTGGAAAGGAGCAGGA
>NW_008628805.1:5705-61890 GCF_000691845.1 Merops nubicus
TTGTTGACTACTGCATATCCTACTCCATAATTATATTTCGTTCTATGGTAGTTATTTGAATTTACTTACTAGTCAGAGCACATCATTTCTAAAAAAAAAAATAAAAAAAAATTTACAATTGAAGGTAATGGGGTGTTAATAAAATATAAATCTGCTGGCTGTTGAGACTTATGGATATAAACCAGACAATTATTGCTTTGAATGTTCCACTGAAAAATAAAAAGCTGTTGTCTTTGGAAGCATTTGATTAAACCATATTATTTGGTTTGCTCAGAATTTGCAGAGCTGTGTTACTGGAAAAGGTATTTTTGCTGCAGAGACTTGAAAAGATTTGAGTCCTGAATTAAAAGAGAGGAAATAAAGGTCCCCATCAAGCAATGCAGTTTAATGACCCTAGCTGATGATGTCCCTGGATGGTATGTCTTTTCTAGTTCTCTGTGATGTGATCATAGTTCTGATAGCCAGTAAGTGCCTTTGCAAACCGGTTTTTGAAAATTTAAGTGTGGGATTAAAGAACAAGTGAGGAAAATAAGGTTACTGATAGGGTGTTTGGTCTCAATTTGGTTTTCTTATCAACTAGCCAGAGCAATGTCAGCAAGACATGTGATGCTTGGGTTTGAGCAACTGAGTGGTGCTTGGGTAGGAGGTTGTTGCCCGTGACATTCTTTCCTAGCCATCAGGGAGCCACTTCATGATCTTAAGCATCTCTTCAATCCCTCACCCTATTTGTACCACATTTGCGACTTGAATTTTCACTCCAATTTATCTTAAAGTTTGTTAAAGACGCTACAAAATGGAAATGTAGATGTATTTTTTCATAGGCAATTGGCTGTCGTAATTTGCTTCAAATAACCTCTAAAAATTATTCTTTCAGACTCCATATTTAAGAATGAAAAGCCATGCCAAGGGTATTTCCACCCTAAGAATTCTTGTATACTACTGTTTCTTTGTATATTAACGAATATAACTGAAGGGATTTATCATAAGAATGTGCAAAAGTGCTACACTGTCAAACATTTTATGGAGTATGAAATTGTAAGTGTCAACACAATAACAGTATGATGGGGACTGTAGTATAGTTATGAGAGATCAAAATCAATAAATACACACAACTGTCTGAATGAACCATAAAAGAAGGGAGTTCATAATGGTTGCCTCTCTACAAGAATATAAGATGAACAGCTATGATATTTTAGGGTCTAGCATCAATATCCAAGTGATGTTCTTTGATATTGGAGAGTTTTCTATAGCAAAGCCCAGACAGAATGCACTTTAAAGGCAATGGTATTCCTCTTTTGACCTATATGATTAAAAACAGGAAAAAAAAATGTGAGATGCTCTACACCAATTTCACTCTCAAGGCAGTCTTTAACTTCAGTCTCACTCTAATGATGCATTTACCAGTCTACAGAAACAGTGGAGCCATAGCAAGTCTCTTTCCTCTCTAATTAAATACTTGATGTGTCTGTGGCACCACAGTTCATTGTTCATGGCACAGAGCATTAACATAACATAGTGCAGAGAAACTATTGAAAACCTTTTTTGATTAGCCTTTATTAATTGCATCATGAAAGTCTTTAGAAAAGTGATTTAGAAATCCACAAAGCTAAATCTGTAAAATTTGGATCTAGATTTCTTCAGCTGAGAAGTAACTGTTAAAAAGCTCTCAAAAGCACACAACAGTGTATGTAATATTTCTGCAATATATCTAGTTTTTACATGTGCAATATATATTCTACATATTTATAAATATGTAGCATGGGATTATTTTTGAAACAAAAAATGACATCCCTTGTTTCCATTTTAACATGACCAGTTTCAGATGGACAAAATGCAGGTCTTCAAGTGTAATGGCTTCTTGTGAAAACGCTGCACATTAGGACCCCTACTAGCAACACTTTTAACACAAATTTAATTCAAATGCAAGAACAATTCCAGTATTTGCTGACTCAAAGTTGAATATATGCACAAATATTTTGCTGCATATGTGCTATGGCTTTCAGTTCTTCACCAGGGATCTTCGATACATTCAAAGGACAGAATATCCTAAGGTGTGCAATGGTCCAAACTAATTTTCATTTTACAAGGGTATTTTCATGCACTTAATTGAAACAAATCTCATCCCATGGGCAAGGTCCTGTAGAAAAATTACTTCAGTGGGTTAAATGTTGAATAATAGGACCTAAAGATATCCTCAATATACAACGGTTAATTTTTTAATGTGGAACGCTTATAATTAAACTTCCATAGGCAATTGTTTCATTCCACTTCCTGCATCTGACTACTACCCTTAAATAAATTGAAAGTCTTTTTGAGTATGAGTTTAGAATTCAAACATGGTGTAAATCCAAAAATCTTCTTCCCCCTCTGGTGCATAAAAATGGAAAAATTGTATTCATTCATTGCCTTCAGTAGAATTAATCTTAGAATGAAGTTAAGACACAGAAACTCAAATCTATTCTTTCATATATGCCACATTCTTGACTCTGGTCTCCTAAAACCCATGCAGAAAAAATTATTCTTATGCAGAACTGCTGCTGAAAAAAAAAAAAAAAAAAAGACACATTCACAGCTATTCTACTTAGAGTGCCAAAATAAATAAAATATTTTCTTCACTAAAGAGTTCAAAGCAAAATTGCAAATTTTCTGTACAGAATGGTACAAATGAAGCTGCTTAGTTCAGAGTGTACCACTGGTGATTTTTGTCTTTGCATCTGGGCAGGAGCTGTTAAAGTTTGTTTAATTATTACTTGCACTATAATATAGTCCATAGAGAAAAATTAATTGCAGAATGTATCCATCTTACCAGGAAAGTAATATCAGCTAGGACAAAAGCTGAAGCTTTTCCAATTAAATCTGCTGTCAGTGAAGTGCAGAATGTGATTGCAAATGCAAAAAAGCAGTTTAACTTTAGCTCTCCTGCAAATACACCATGGATTGCATATGTGAACACCATCTGTCCAAATACTGACCAAACTGATCTTTTTAATAATTATATAGAATTGAACACAACCACCATGACACGCAGTGTAATCTTGCTTCAAGGTTCTTTGAAGACAAGAAAAATCTTTGTTTATCTGTGGAGGACTAAGTCATGAGTCACTTTCTCAGTATTTATTCAACCCACTTCCACTGCATTCATTGGTTGCATGTCTAGATATGGCGGACTCTAATAGAGTTGGGGTCAGAAGAGGAGTAAAATTACATCTACAGTCCTGTTAAAAGGTAATCCCATTTCAGTCCCAAGAAAGAACAGGCTGCATTTGTAATTGGTATTAATTACCTTAGTTCCTGTATTGCCATTCTGACATTATAACTATGTCATAATGAAAGAGTTAGCAGATTTATTATTTTTTAAACAAAAGTCTCTGAAAGAAACCAAACAATTGGACCGAATGCAAAGTTATTGGCTATTTTGATGGAAAAATTATTCAGATATGGTAATGAAAAGAAGCACTTGGCTTTCTTAGAAAAGTAACATGCTGATTGCTCCTATTGCTTTTAAAATTTTTCTGATGTTGGTTAAGAAAACAGTTTTAAAGATATTCTGGAGAGAACTTAGCCATGTGTTTAATTGCTTTTCTGGATACAGACCTCACTGAGGCTTAATGAGGCTAAGTGCAATTGACAGACCTGAAGGACAGGATATCATTCAGAGGGTCATGGACAAGCTCAAGAAGTGAGCCTATGAGAACTTCATGAAGTTCAACAAGGCCAAGTGCAAAAACCTGCACCTGGGTTAGGGAAAACCCTGGTGTGAATACAAGCTGGGGGATGAAGGAATTGAGAGCAGTCCTGTGGAGGAGGACTTGATGGTACTGGCGAATGAAACACTGGCCAGGAGACAGTAATGTGCATTCACAACCCAGAAGACCAACGGAATCCTGGACTGCATCACAAGAAACATGACTAGCAGGTCAAGGGAGCTGATTCAGACCCTCTACCCTACTCTGGTGAGAACTCACATTCAGTACTGAGTCCAGCTCTGGAGCCCTCAGCATAGGAAAGACATGGACCTGTTGGAGAAGATCCAGAGTAGGGACACAATAATTATCAGAGGGATAGAACACCTCTTCTATGAAAAGTTGGGAGAGTTGGGATTGTTCAGCCTGGAGAAGAGAAGGCTCTGGGGAGACCTTATTGTGGCCTTTACAATACTTAAAGGGGGCTTATAAGACAGATGGGGACAAACTTTTAGCAGGGTCTGTTGTGACAGGACAAAGGGTGATGGTTTTAAATGACACAAGGATAGATTCAGACTAGATACAAGGAAGATATTTTTTACACTGAGGATGGTGAGACATTGGCACAGGTTGCTCAGAGAAATGGTAGATGCTGCACCCCTTGAAACATTTAAGGTCAAGTTGAATGGTGCTCTGAGCAACCTGATGCAGTTAGAGATGTTCCTGCTCACTACAGGGAGGTTGGAGTAGATGATCTTTAAAGGTACCTTCCAACCCAGAACATTCTATGATTCTAAATGACCTGACTCCTGGTTCTGTAGAGATCTGTTTTAGTTAACGGATGCTACTAGTTGGTCAACATTTTCATATAGGAAATCTTCATCCTTTGTAAATTTTACTGAACAAGGATTTCATCTGACATTTTGAAGTGTGAATCTGGGGATGAATCAAATAGGACACGCAACACAATATTTTAAGTCATAGTTGGAAGTTTTATAGAGAAGATGAATGATTTCCAGCTCGGATCCATTCCTCTAGCAAGCAAATGTTGTCAAGAACAGATCATTAAGAGTAGATATGCTTTCATTCTGAGAGTTTTTGCATCAATTCACCTATCAAACAGAGTTCTACCTTTTTCCAGTAAGTTTTTGAATTAATATAAAATTAATACCCACCGCTATGAATTTCAAAGCCTATTTACATGCTATATAAATATTATTTTATGCACTTGCCAGATGCTATTGATGACAAGTACTGCATGCTGGAAGCTCAATAACATAGCTTCCTTTATCCATGAGGTTTCTTGGAAAGTCAGCACTTAAGAGAAGTAGAAGGAGCAGAGACCTCCTCCTGGAGCTTCTTTAGTATTCAACAAGTGTATGTGAGTTTCCCATTCCAAAGGAAAGACACATACAATATTTCTAACTTCTTTACAGACTTAATGGTATAAATCAAAATAAATGTATTCTAATGAAAAGAAGACATTTCAGGCACACCTCTGAATTGTGTACAATTGTAAATTGGCAACTTGGAGAAAAAATATTTGTATCATTCTCTAAGGTGGGAGAAGCAACTTTGGATTCAGATAGTCCTTATTCAAAGGGTCATTCTTAAATAGAAACATGAAAGAAAAGGAGAGTGAAAACCTCAAGTTGTTACAAACCTGCCTGCTGTCTTCATATATCCTTTAATGAGAAAACTATAAAGCTGCTGTAGTAAAAAAAAACTTCTTTTGCTAATGTTATAAATCCAGGAAATGTATATTTTAAAAGAGAAATCTTTTGTATGAAATCAAAGAAATATAAGTGATCTGACACCATCATTTGCTTGCTGAGGCCATTATCCAGTGGCAAAAAACAACTATATTATACCTTGATAATTATACTGTAGAATAAAAGAAACCTTTCCCAAACACTTCACACCATTCACCACTTGCTGTTCATCTCTTATCTTGACTACATTATTAAAATGATCATGATGTAAGGCTGAAATTACTTTTTGGACATCAACAGTTTAAGGCTTATAGTGTATACATAGTTTTTCTGCACTATCATAGCATTTAAGTAGTATTACACATCTTCCTTCCCAATACTACTATGCTGTTCTATGGAAATAAATTAACAAAAATGGCCAGGCCATAACGTCCATTCTTCTACATAATTTATATGTCTTCATAATTAATAGCTGTGTCTGAGACACAAATTAGTCATTGTAAGTAATGAGACTTTTCTTAAGAAAAATGCATTTCATCTCACACCAATGCACAGATTATTTGGGGATATTTATTCTGTTTAAATGACCAGTATGTAAAAATATTGCATAAGCTCCATCACTTTTTTATCCGTTTTAAGATTATATTTATATACTTGTTTTCATGTGTGATGGTTCCATTTTTCTTTTGTTGGTTATTCTCTTTTTTATTTCAAATCAAAGTATGTTTGGATAAATTGCACATAAATTTGTTTATTGCTAAAAGTTTAAAAACAACATCCCGTACAGCAATTCTCATCCAAATTGGGTGAAGATCCCACCTCTTATTAAGTTCTGTTCTTTATTTCCTCTACACCAGAAACCTGCAGCATAGACAATAAACAGAATGATCCTGGAACTCAGAAGAGGTTTTCCTGAATTTCAGCTATTTTAGCTACAAACTGTGTTTGTTTATAGGTCAAGAAGGCTGAAGACACACCTGAATTCTTTGTTTTCATGTCCTTTTTTTCATTTAGACAATTGGCCATCATGACCTAAAGCCATGTCAGAGAGTATGCTAATAACTAAATAGTTTGGGCAATCACGGGCCAGTGGTCAAATCTGATTTACATTTTATTATTTACTATAGAAGTCAGGCAAATATTTTGGGTTAGGAACCTGACTGACATGCTAGAGTAACAAGAGCAGTGATCCCTGGCCCAAAAGGCACAAGGCTGAATGTGAACGCATTGGTTTCCCAGTGCAGGAGCTGTAGATCCTTTGCTTGCAGGAGTGAGAAAAGATGAGAATCAAATGCATATGTTCTCTGTTGAGTGAGTTTAAAATCCATATCTCCAGAGGGACATAGTTACACATAGTCTTGAACAGAACATTTTAGTTAGTGCAAATTTTGTTTCATGAAAAGTAGAGTAAACACACATTCTATATTTTTTCATCTCCAAAGACACATCTGAGAAATCTTTTCTGCTTGGAAACGAGCATAACTATGGTTGTGGTGAATCAGTCTCTGCTGTCTCTCACTACTTATAAAATTCTGTTCTATCTCATATGAAATGGCAAAATTTTATGACTAGTGATTTAGGTCAGTTTCTGGATGTGCACCACAAATACATGAACATTGAACGTTTTCTGAAAAGTAAACAATAGACATGGGAAGTGACTGAGCTGAGTCACTGAAATCACCAATCACTTGGGGAAATGACAGACAATAAGTATAGCTAATGCTAAGTATTTGCACATAACCATTTGGTGACCCACCACCTTGTAGATACCTTGCTCCACAACTGCTGACTGGTAAAAAAATCATCAATGACCGACAAATAGAATGAATTCTTTCAAGAGGCTTTTCCACCGTGCCTGATTTTTGCCCATTGAAGTCAATGGCAAAATTATCTTGGATTTAAAGGGCACAGGATTAGGTCATTAGTGTCTCCTAATCCATTTGTCCTAAACCTCTTAGAGAGAGACAAGCGCTGTAACTGTAGAAGAGAGACATTTGTTTTAATTTTGCTTATTTGAGGTAACAAAATCTGGCACCAAATGCATTTGTGTGTCTGGGTGTAATTATTCTCCTTTCAAAGAACTACTATTTCTCTCGCGCCTCAGGACCATTAAGGTGTTAAGTACAAAGACACGACTTGATGGAAGTAGGCTCCAGACAGTCTGAGATGTGAAGAATCAGCCTGGTGAGAGTTACCACATCACACTGTTGATTAAACAAAGGTAACTCGGTACCCTGCTACCAACAGGGAACGTGAATGGGCTGAGAGGCAGAGGAAAAAAGAGATTCTAAGGGTGGAAAGAGACAGAAAATCCAACCCTTCCTATTCTTCACTAAATTGTTTCTTATTCATTTTCATCTCCCATAACCTCTTTCATGTCTGAAGTTTACTATTTTTGTTAAATGTAATCACAGTTTTGTTGGCTGAAACAATTTACAAGGTAGGCAAGGGCAGAAACTGAAGGTAAAAGTTTCTATATCAATAGCTGCTCTGTAAGTATGATCATGGGTTTACAGCACTGCCACCCACACCCTCCACCTACTCTCCCATTAGTCAACAAGGACAATCAGTCATCTCATCACACAAACAGACTGGAGAAAGATGCCTCTATCTTCACAATAAATTGACCTGGATATTAAAATGCAAATCCATCATCATAACCCTCTGGAAATCCACTTAGATAATAACAGCAAATATGAAGTGAGCTTAGGGCTTTGAATAATGACTTTGAAAATAATTCCAAACAAAGGGGTTTTTCCCCTTGTTTACCTGTTTTCATTGATTTAATGAACCCAGCATTCTTGTGTATTCTCCAACATCTGCAGACTAATCTGTGCAAAGTGAAAGGAAAGAAAGGAAAGAGTCAGATACTTTGGAGCTGTAAATCAGCATACAGATGGGTACAACTGAAGCAGTCTAACTTGACCTTTCTTACTTATATCGGATATTTGCATTGTCACCTCCAGTGGTATCTCACCTGGGGTATTTTTTTGCCTTGAACATGTCTTGCAGCTGGTCATATATGACACCTGATGCAGCCCAACAATCAGCTCTGGAAAGTCTCAATCAGTTTGTGCAGAAAGTGTAAAAAATTAATGTTTAAGATATATAGAGCTGAAAAGAAAAAATTTAATTTCCTCATGGGTCTCAGCTTTAGAAAGAAAATCCCATAATTTGAAAAGACAGCCTCTTTACTTTTGTGCATCAGGGTTGATATTAGTTTTGAGATGTTAAGACTAATAAATCTTTGTTTGAGAAACACACTGGGACAGGATTCAGTCATCTTTCCAGCTAGAGATTGTTTGTAATTTTGTGTGTGTGTAGTCACTAAAGGTGGCTTTTGGCTTAAATATGGCTGTGGTTGTGAGGGGCTGGTGGTAGACAGCTGTGTCTCTTGTTTTACTGGAACTGGCAAAAGATAAAGCACATCCCCGTGGAGGTCACGAGGCAATTGCCAAGATCTTGCGAGATCTTCTCTTAAAATGTTTATAACCAAGATAAAATTTATTTTTAACGTGATAAGACTCAGCTAGATACAACTCCTACCTACAGCTCCTTTCCTATAACTGTTGGAAACAGCTGTCCATCTGGAATAATTTTAACAGGCATTGAATAATGCAAGAATCCATATCCATGGAGTAGGTTTCCAGATCTGTTTCTAAATCAGTCATGTTTTTTCAATTCCTTCTGTCTTTCACTAGAAACTGTATTACAGGCAAGAATTCAAAAAATTCTGAAGTCATGTCAAGAGATAAGTAACTTCTTTCTGGTTGCTTTTCAATGTTGCAGACGTTTCTCATTACCCACAATTTCTCATTAATCATGATACATAGAAGCCGTATCAATACTGGTACAAGATACCTTGCAATCAAAAAGTCTGCATTCTAACAATATAAAAGAATATATCATCCACTGTAGCAACTCCCACCTTTACTTCATCAGATTATAATTCATCTTAATTTAGGAACACTCTAGAAATAATCAGAAAAAAACTAAATGGCCTAGGCATAACAAAGAAGGTGTGTGAAATATCCACGGTGAGAATGGAAGCAGGAAACATCCTCCAATGTCACCACCTTTCCAACTGGCCCTATTGAGCCTCCAAAAATATCTAGGGTCTTCCTTGCATACAGGTTTATTTGCCAAAGGAAGTGGGGATTTATGGGAAAAATATGATCCTGAAGAAACATGAGATCAGGATGAGAGGGAGATGAAGGATGAGACTGGGAGGGAATTCTGGCTTGTAAAGTTGTTTCAGAAATTTGGGCCTTGGCTATCATTCTGAATCAGCAGCTCCTTATACTTTTTAAGAGCAAGTTTAGAATAAGGAAAACAATAAAAATTTTACTTTCAAAATTTTATTCTTGATTCATCAGGAAAGCAACTCAACCAACAGTTTTCATGGTTTCCCAGATAAAAGTAGGTCTCTGTAATTTTTTTATCAAGTAAAAGTCATCTTTTCTCCTTAGCACTCTACATCATTAAATCAGCAGCCCATCATAACAAGGACAACATGAAGTGCTGAAATGATGGAATGTAGGCTGGGATCCCACAAACAAGAAGTACATTCTGACCATGCCACCGGGTGAGCCAGTGGAGCAAAGACTGGCAGCATACCTGTTGTACTGAAAGCTGGTTGATAGCAGGAGTAGATTATTTATAGCAAGCTTTGTGATATGACTTTTTACAGAACTTCATGGAGGAAAGTACAAACTCAGCTCATTATTTTTTCTTATCCCGAATCAAGGCTCCACAACTAAAATTCTTTTGTTAGGGTGGATAAAGACCCTATTCTGAAGAAGTGTCATTCTCTAGCAAATGTGTTTCTCCATCTGCAGGTGAGATATTAATTCATTTGACTTGTGAAGAGTCATCAGTGCCCAAATAAATATTTTAAAGTTAATAAGGATGTGCAGATCTTCCAATCCAACACAAATACATAGTTTGACCCAGTAAAAATACAATAGTTGCAATCTTAGCTGACATCCTGGAGACTTAAGGACTGGTGATTTCTATAGCCTGCACTACTCAAACAAACGGAACTAGGTACAGTTTGACAGAGGTTGGAAAGAGTAGTAAGAAGGCTATTTTATGATTCCCTGATTATTTGTAGAATCTCTCAAGCTGGGCATGGAAATACTTGAGGCAGTTTAAACACTTGTTGATGGATCAGATTGTTAAGAATTTAAGAAAATTTTTTTCACAACTTTGGAAACCGGGCAGGAGTACGTTGAAGAAAGACTTAAGTAGCAGGGATCTGGCCAAAGTTATCTGACTTGTAGATAGGATTAGAAGTAATACCTTTTATGATAAGTCAGATAACTAAATTATGTCCCAAACTTCTAAATGTAAATTGCTTAACTCATTAATTTGCTTTAAGTGCTTCCTACAGGTCTAACCTAATGTGTATGGCTCACCCCTAAAGCAGTGCAAAACCATGCTTATAACAACTTTCTGAATAATTAGAAGCCAAGCTACTGAATATCTAGACGTAAACAACTGGGCCATCCTTTTTACTTGGTCCTGGTATAAGCAAAGATATACATACAGGTTTAAGAACTCTAGTCTTATTTCCCTTTTCCCCACTAGCCTACTGTCTGCCTCCAGGAAAAGAGAAAAAAATATCACATTTCAGTGTAAAAAGTATGTGTTGAGTAAAATTGATGAGAAAAATAAGTACAGTACATGGAGATGGAGTCATTTACAGTAAGCTATTTTGCCATTCAGCCTCCCTGTGTGCATTGTCCCAGACAATCCCAAATAGTCTCACTTTTCTTTGGAAAAAACCCAGAGAAATCTTTCTACAGAAGGAGCTACATTCCTTACATCTACAGCTGTAGGATAACATTATGTTCTCTGTTGTTTCTGTTTGTTTTCCCCCCCCAATACTTTTTTAGTTAAGACTCTTCAATTCTATAGATCATGAAAACAGTAAAATCTTTCTTATCCTTCTCCCCCCAAACTGCGCATGTCTATGCATGTAGAATTTATACAGAATAAGTAGTACCAGTATTTTTTCTGTATGAGTTACAATGGGATTGTTCTGCTCCCATAAAGTGATTGTGCCAGACTGTGAATTATGGACTCACCCAAAGATATATAGATAATAGAAAGTTTTGGAGAAATAAATACTTCTTAGTAATATATTCAGGACTCTTGGACACAGCCATGAGGAGGGTAAGTGATTTGGCCAAGTTTGTTGAGGGAATCTAGGGTAGAGCTGGGAGCTAAATCCCAGAGTCAAGACCTGTATCTAGATCCTGAGCTTGCGAAATACTTTCATATCAAAGTCCAGCACTATTTCCCTTCTGGCTGGCTAACTTCTGTACCATTGGTTAGCCTATATGAAAATAGCTATATAAGTTTTGAAAGGTGTTTTAGCCTACTGAGCTGGCACCACTGCAGTAATTATGCTTGTGCCCAAGATGTGCAGTTTGACTGTCAGAATCTTATTATGTTAGGGATTGATTATTGTTAGATAAATCACAATTAGACAGCCACTATCTAAAAAGAACTAAACCCCAAAAAGCCTCAAAAAAAAAAAAAAACCAAAAAACCCCAAAAACTTTTAAGAAAAAAAAGAAGAAAAAAAACAAACACATGACTGGCAGAAATAGGAGCACTAAAGTGGTACAAGAATGGTCGAGCAACTCATTTCATCAACCAATGAGTGACACCCTGGGGGGCCATCCACCAGCCAGTAAATATCAAACATTTTGGAAGATACTTTCCAATTCATGTACCCCATCCACCTTTGCTCAAGGCAGTTTGGCATGACTTTACCTTTGGGGACACCTGACCATGGAGATCCTTCAGGGAAATCTGGGACCAAGCTGACATGACCAGAGCTGACAAACTCAGGATCCTGCTCCTCCTGACCTCCAAAAACTACCACTCTACCAAACCAGGAAAGGGGAATCAGAGATAACCATGTTTCTGTAACTGTACATTGTTCTACACAATAATAATCAGTCTGTCGCAGAGACAGTACTCAAAACCACCTTCACATGGATCTTGTTACTGCACAATAATTAATGCATGGGCTTATTCTGTCCTGACCTAGCCCCTGACAAATGGATGCGAGTGATCAAAATTTTGACTGATTTACTCAGCATTCCTCACAAAAGATATGCACAAATGTTTAATTAAATATTGAAATTAAATTAATGAATTGGGACATATCACCTGAGGAAAACAGCATCAGTCATAAATGGAGATTTTGTTCTGAAACAGTGTTATGTCTGATTATTGAAAACTATAAGAAAGAGAGGAAAAAAACCATTACTTTGAAAAAAAAAATATATTGCCCCATAAAAAATGTAGGACACTAATAGTGGTTTTGGACAAACAAAATTAGTTGGCGTGCTTGGACAGTTGGTTTCGATTACATGCATTTTTCCTGAACTGATGTGTTTAGACATGGCCAGATATCCATACACAGCAATTAAATCTATAATAGCTCTATGTTTTATCAAAACTCCTCTCTAGTACTCAGAAATATGAAGTATTTTTACCAGTATTTTGTCCAATATTGTCCAATATATTTTATGTAAAAACATCCAACAATCTACAGAAAGCTTGATGGTTTTTTTACTAGTAGATCTAGCCTCACTCTCACAGATGAAACATTGCATAAGAGAGATCAGCAAGAGGCTATCCCTTCAGTGAGACCTGGATAATATAAATATATTTATAAATATAACATAAACATATTTATAAATATAATATAAACAAACCTGGATGAATCAACCTTTTCCTTTTTAGGATATTATTCTCTGCAAACTGCCTGTCCAAAAATGGTACCTTCTGATTCATCAGGAAGATGTTCTTCATATTGAAATTAAGGGCTTTAGATTCAAATGAAAGGCTTTATATTCAAATGAAAAGCACATAAATCATTCAAGAGTGAAATTTTACCTACCTTTAGCTGCTTAAGAGTTCAGCACTATGTCTAAGAGAATGAGCTAAGCTCTTCCAAAAGTCAGTAGCAAGGCTGAAGCACTTCTGAAAGGATGTTTCACCCTTTGCTAAAATAGGTATGCAGCTCTGGAAGTCTTTCCATTGGCTAAGGACTAACCTATGGACTTATCTAGTTAGTAAACCTATAGCTAAAGTCAGGTGTGACAATCTTACCCTTCAAGCACTCTACAAATCCTACCTGCAGATGTCTATGGCTGGGGATGATTAGTGGCATAAAAACCTAATTCTCAGGATCTCTGGTGGTTAACTGGAAAACTAACAAACGTCTTTTTACTTGAAAACAGAATGTGTTTGATGTGTAAATTATTGACAACAGACTTTCTCATTGCCATTTTTACAGAGTAACATTTTCAAAGCAGATCTTTCTTTAGCATTAGTTTTTCCAAGTAAATAGATTACAGGCTGAAATTAAAGATGTTCCAGATATATTTGTTCATGAAAAAGCCTGATAAGCCCAAAGATACAGAGTTTGGGGCCTGAAGGTATTTTCATAAGGAAGTTTTTGCCTTCACAGAAAAGCATCAGCTTACTTTTCTGGTTAATTCCTTCAAATATTGCCTCTCCTATTTAGAAATAACATCAGTACCACAGTAGCCTTATTGAAAGAGCTGTAAATAAAAGAATTCTTATTGTGAGGGAATCAGCCCAAATGATGCTTAGTTCTGAATCATCAGTCTACAAAAACTGAAGGCATTTCCTAGTGCTTAAATTCACTAAATTTTCACAAGCAAAAACTTCACTGCTGTCATGAATACACCTTCTTCAATGTGAACATCTGCATTTTGCACAGCTGTTTCCAAAGTTCACCATTAGCTCAAAGCTTCTTAAGGAGGCAGGTTGCTTTAAGAATGAGAGAGTGAAGTAAAGCTGACTTAGTCATCCAAAGCGGGTAAGAAAGGGCGAACTTGGGGTAAGAAAAACAGTCAAAAAAACAGTCCAGGAAAATCTTACTTGGAACATTTCTCCAATGACAAGGTGATCAAGAAGACAGTGGAGGGATATAACTGCTCTGAGGAAATTTAGACAGATTTCCATCTTTAAAAGGCTGGGCGTCTTCTAACTAGCCTCTGATAGTGAAACTTCTCAAAAGAAAGAAAAAGCGGAAGGTTTCTAGCTGGGCATGGAGAATGCACTTTCAGATTCTCTGGAATCCTGTCTTTTCTGGTCCCCCCCCAACATTTAACATTAAATTACATGGATTGAGACCACATTAAGAAACTGTGTAGAAAGCAAACAGAATACTGTCCAAAAGCTAATTCCATGAAAATGCCTATATATGAGTGGATCAGTGATGTATCAATCTGGTGGGCTTGTGTACTGAGTAAGTTAAGATGACTTTTAAATATATTACCCTTTCAACACGCAGCTGTAAGAGATAGCTGATTTTCAGGAATCTTTTTATAAAAATCATGTTTTGGGATTTATAACAATATTTATATCAGTTATTGGTATTTTTATGAATGATTAAAACTTTAAGATTACAAACATCTTGATAAATTTAGTAGAATTTACTCCCAGGCTTAACACAATTGCAAGTCTTACCCTCAGAACATCTACAGAAATCCCTGACGTAGGCTAGTACAAAAACTATAACTAAAAGTAACTAAGTAGAATTTTAGCATAAAGTCAGCACAAGCACTAGAACTGATTTTAAACCTTCAATACTAATTATGTTGGTAGAATTAAAATTTATAGGTCAGAAGTGATGAAAATAACTGAAGAAGTCTATATCATTTTGCTGGCTGCATACACATTTTTAAAGTGTTCTGTGTGTAAAGCTCAATGATACATGGCACTAAATCTAACAGAATCACCTCATTTTTCATAACCAATTTGGAGTTAATGTGATACGTAATATGTACATATGCAAGTCAGAGTTCGTATAAATGAAAAAATGCACAATAATCTTTAAGTAAGTTTAAAAAACCCACCTCACGCCATTTTCCTACACATAGCATTTTGTTGCAAGTAAAATTAGACAAATGTTTCCACTAGCACTGCATTTTACAGATAATTTATTTTTCAAGCATTAGTCCCAAGACCCAGCAAGATCTCTTATCTGATAAGTGTTATCCACAGCCATTTCTATTCAAGTTTTATTCCTCTCACGGTATGTATCTTAATAATGAAAAATACTGCCTTTTTTTTCCCCCCTGGGTTATCACTGAATTTGTGTGTGAATGTTGCAAGGTATTTAGTCAATCACATACGAGCTGTCATTTTAATAAGTTTTCAATAGTTACCTGTCCTTGTTGATCTCTCATAGTACTAAAAATGTATTTAAATCCTTTATTTCCTCACTATTCACGGTAAATACTCCATCTCTAACTTACCATTCTGGACTATTAGACTCAAGGTGCATGTCAATTACAAAAAATACCAAGAAATAAGGTTACTAGAAAGTGTCTTTGAGATGAAGGAGTAAAGTTTTCCAGACATTTTTCAATTAATCTAAAAAAAAATAAAATGCTCATTTGCTGAACATGGAACATTTCTTTTCATTTAACACATGCAGGTTTTGACAGGCTTTCACTGAGTTCAAAATAGCATGTGAAGGGAGTTCTGGAGTTCTTTCTACCTTCCTGGTGTCTCTGTTCCAACACTTGAAGATCTCAGAACTCTTTAACATTTATATTCTTGTCAATTGCTCAAGCTGTGAAACTTGTGATGAAAAAACCAATTTTCCTGAAGAGCAGCAGGATTCAGGAAGTTTCTAATTCACCAGGAATTTAAAAGATATTCTGTTCCAGACTGGAACTGAAATAAAATCTTGTATATATTTACTGGAAACCCAGATCCTTATCTCATTCTCATTTGAGAAGAAAAAGAATTGCATAATAGTGTTCAAAATAAGAAACTTTGGAAATCTTACCGTAGGTTTTGGAATGTTAGCATTTGATAGAGGCTGTAGAGAAATAAATAGGAAGAAAGGATTAGTTGAAAGACAGAGATGGTTTTACTGATTTTGATTAAAAATTCTTCTCCATGCCCCTTAAACAGATAGAAAAATAGTGTTGCTTTCAGGACATGCAGTCTACCAGATTATACTAAAAGGAAACACTTTAGATACAGAATTTCAGTCTGATATATTAAAAGAAAAAATCAATAAGTGGGACTCATGTAAACTATTGAAGTCTTTAAAGGCAAAGACAAAAGACATAGTAGAGGATGATGATGACAAGAACGTATACTGTACCGAAGACTTGAGGAAGCAAATGTTGAAAGGGACAAATTAAAGGAGATGATCCATTTGTACAGAAGTAGATCAATCTGCAATAGCAGTCAGATAAGACAGATTTATATTAAAATGGAGAAAAACACATAAAAAATATACATATTATTCCATTTTCAAAACCTGGTGACTCTGTAAAGAAAGCTAATGGAAAGTTTCAGAAACACAGCTCTGAAATGTCCTTCAAGGTATGAAAAAACAGTCTCCAAAACAGATTTTTTTTATATATGATCCAAGTGAAGCTCTGTAGGAGCTAATAGCATCTTTCCAACTAAGAAACTCAGTATCAGAGCTCAGTTAGTCAAAATCCTGGATCGGATTATGCATTCACATAGACAGATCTAGCAAGGAGGATGCAATTGCTTGCCCTGTCCAGGTCAGTTATCCATTCTGTTAAACTGTCATAGAAGTGAATATATACAAAATGCCTTAAAAGATTCAAGGTACTCATTCATGTATTTCATACATGTTCTTGTTACATTATCTGCTTTAAATATTAATATTAGCACTGACTATGAGATATAAAATTCCAGAAAATAGTCTTTATTATAAGGCTTTGAAAATGTTTTATGAGACAGTCCCATGAAACAATGCTGAAAAATGGGCTTCTCTGTATTTAATGAGGTTAGGTGATTTTTCTGGTGTGAGATAAGAAGTGTTCTCTAAGGAAAGAATGAAAAAACTCTTGCATATTCTAAATTGAAGATATAAAGATATGGAGAAAATGATTGAAAAATGGTGGCTTGTTAAGTTTACACATGACATCTGAGCTTCCATCCCTTAGTGCACATGCTCTCATGGAATACTCCACTGCTGAGATAAAGATGTTTAAGATCATATATTTTACCTTGGAACTGAGTTTCATTAAGTATAAAGTTAATTACAATAATAATCCAATAATAATCTAATTATAATCCAATGGGGGATAATCTAGCATGTCATCATAGATGTTTGAGTTTAGATTGGTATATCATTTAATGAAAATTTCCTCAATAAGGCAAAAACAAACACATAAAAGACCAATTACTTCCTTTTTCATAGGTCCATGTTGTTCTAGTTCTAGTGAAGGAATTACAGTTTGATATCTTGTGTAATAATCCCAAGCATCCCAACTGATGTACCTCTGAAGTGGCAGAACCATTTACTTTAGTGTGCAGTTGGCTATTCTTGAACCTTTATTGGTTTCATATATAATTTGTCTGTCACTTTTACAAAGTCACTTTCTCTAACTTTAAATTCTTTTAGTTAAACCCTTCTTCATGCTTGACATTTCCTTCATATGTTGATACCAAGGTCTAGAGGCTGGGCCGGCAACTAGACTAATAACAAATGCTTTCTTTTAACCATTTTCCCTGAAGAGAAACTTATGGATTAGAAGAGAAAAGTAAAACAGCTTTAATGAAAATAACAATAAAATGAGATATATACAAATCTATACAAAACTGATATCAAACCAAATCCCCCTGATGGCAGTTACGTCACTGTCACCACTGATGCTTTGGGCAGGCATAGGGGAAGTCCCAGACTGGACTCAGCAGCAGAGAAGAAGTAGTTACAAGAGCTGGATTCTGGAACTGGATTCAGGAACACCCAGTTAAGGAACAAAGGCAGAACAGACGGGATCCTCCTGCAATGCTGGCCATCAAAGAAGAGAATGCGACCCTCGTGATCTCTCAGTTTTATACTGAATATGACGGACATGGAATAGAATCCCTTGTTGGTCAGTTTAGGGTCACCTGTCCTGGCCGATCCTCCCAGCAGGTGCTGCCTTCTACTTTCTGCACCCCCAATGTCGTACACAAGATAAGTGAACTTAGTCTGCTTGTCAATTCTTGGTAGTAACTTTAAACACCAAGCATTATCACTGCTAGAAGCAGACACTGTCTGAAAATATGCCACTAACTTCAGAAAGTGTAGCTGGTTAGAAGAGATTGAGGTGAAAAGTAAAATCACTGGACAGATTTAGTTCTGCTCTAACTCAAACCAGGACTGCTGACATTAGTAGAGAAATATGAGCATAAAACTGGGGTATCAGAGTAGAGAATTAAAACCCGCTGAAGATCAGCTGAAGGACAATCATACACATTTTACTAGGTTGAAACTTGTGTGACCCAAAAATGCGTTTCCCTGGAAGACACAGTAGGCAAGTGGGGTTTTGATTATTATGCTTGGATAGGATTTTCACATACACTTTCCATATATTACATACACGTTCCATATATTACTACTCAAAGCTTTATCTAACCAAGGCACATAATCGTATTCAAAGAAATTGCATCTAGAAAATGTATGTAGTAGATAAAGTTTTTCTAAGTGAAAAATTATTCTTCCAGAAGAAGGTTTCTTTTTTTTTCTCTGAGTCTTCATAAAAAAAATCTTTCAAGATAGCTGATAAAAAGAACTTGAAATGTCTACTCTATAGACTTATGAAGAACTGCAAATAATCTGCATAAGTTGTCATAACTCACAGAAGACAAAGAAAATTGTCTACATTTCAAGTGATGAATCAGGCTCTTTTTTTTTAACTTTTATTTGTTTGTCAGGTTTAGAGTTTTGAGACATTTCACAATAGATTTGGTGTCTTTAATTTTCTTTTCTTTTTTAGAAAAGACATGACACTGAACATTACCATGCTAGATTTTACACACTCAGGTCTGGAAATGGAATCCATAATCTGAAATGGAGACCTCAATTCCTTATGTACAGGAGTCAGGTAGAGTTCAGTGCTCGTCACTGAACTGACAACACCTAACAGGAAACCCGGAAAAGAGGGCTTTGCCTGGAAGTCAACACCATTCAGAACTCAGTGACTCAGGCAAGGACCATCACACTATTATCCCACAAAAACACATTAAGTTTCCTTTTGCACAGACGACTGACTCAGGCCATCGTCACCACATCAGTCCACCTGAGTTCTAACCCTGGAGCTGGCAACATAGATTCAGTTCCCTCTCCGCCTTGAGGTGGTTCGAAACATACATCATCTCTTCCTACAATTTTTTTAATTGCACCCAGTTAGATCATTCTGGAACATTTCTAGCCTTCTAGACATTTCAAACCTATAAAAATCTTTTGGAGCAAGCAAGAAATGTGACAAGAAGGACCCATATTAGAAACAAGTAACAAAATTTCAGCCGTCTTGATTTCCGTAAAACATCGGATACTGAGATGTAGGTCCATCAGTCCTTATTTTCATTTAACATGTGCTGTGAAAAAAAAAGGCAATGTAGCCTAATAAGCTTTATATTCATATATCTTGTACATATACATTTTGAGTTTGCATCTAGATGTTCTGAATTTGATCCAACGCCCTGTAAATGTGATTTTATGTTGACTGTGTTTCAAGATCCCAAATATTAACTTTTATGAATTCCAGTGCCATAAAAAGGAGATGCAGAATAGTGTTAGAATTTGTTTTTCTAACCCAAAACATTCTCTTTTTACTGTATATGTTGGGGAGATTTGTTGTTTAGGTTTTCTTTTTGCTTATGTTTGCAATATAACTTTGCTAGCATCCTGCAGGCTCATCTCAAATTGTTAACTACTAGTCAAATAATATCCCGCTCTGGAAGCCTTTGATATGCTAATACAGCAATATAATTTCAGACTTGAATTCAGATTAATGTATAGTAATTACTCACAAACACAGGTGAGGCTCTTTTAGTTTTACTGCCCCTATTTACAGATCAAAGACATGGCTTAGCCCTGACATCAAAGATGTGGTTTAACCTTTTGCATTTTATCACAAAGAACAAACCTGAGTTACAATTAAAATAATTTTTAATTGTCAATTAAAAAAACCCAAAGCCATCATGTTCAAGTAGTCAAAGGCAGCAACTCTGAAGATTAAAAGTAGCAACAAGAGTAAATCCTGGCCTACAGGTAGGAAAGCACAAGCTAGATTCTTAGTAGAGCTAGCCATAAGCTCCACTACGGGTGGTGGACTAAATTCTTCAACCTGTATCATGAGAGCACTCTAGTAAACAAATCCACTGACATAAAGAGTATCCACTTTGGAGGAAAGAACTTTCTGTTATAATGCTGGCAGAATCCCATCTAAAATGTATTAGTTTAAGCTATGACCTTACACAGTTTTATGGTTATACATCACTATATTAAAGATAATTTTCATAGAATAAATGGACGTTATTGTTATAAGTTTCCTCTTTCAAGTTAGTAAGAAATTCAAGAACAAGTCCTATATTCTATATATGTTGACCAGTCTTATGTCATGTGTAAATAGTTTCAAGAAATAATCCTCTTTGCTTCTCCATCAATCTTAAAAACTTAAAATGTTCAACACTTATATTCATATTGCATACAGTCATCCAGCAAAACCATATTGTTTCTACTCTTCAGTCAAATTTATTACCTCAATCAGGAGCAACAAATAATGCTAAAATGGATTTACTCATCTCTTATAGGTCACTCTGGCTTACAAACTGGGATATTTTATTCTACTTTTTATAACTTGCTCCTTATATCCACATAATAGGTATGTTTTACAGATTCTTTGTGTATGGTATGGGGCCTGGGAGTGCAAAAGAGCACACAAAACATCTTTTGTCTCCCACTTCATTAAGCAGTAATATCCAGCACAGCGTGTACACACCAAGTCACATGGCTGGGTAGTGCTCAGGTATCTGCGGCTTCTCTATCCACATTCAGTTGTGTCCTCCTGCAACATCTTTAGGCCTTGACCTTTCCCGTCATGATCACACACACAAAACATTCAGAGAGTTATCATCAACTCACATTTTGATCCTTGCAACCTCCTTTTCTCTGGCTTTTGAAGGTCCTCAGCCTTTAATAAGGCAAAAAAAAAAATTATTTTCCTTAGCCTATTCCTTTCTGGCAGCCCCTTTACTGCCATTTGCCATTTTCCATCACGGCAAAGAGAACTTATTTACATCCCATTCCAATTTTCTCATCTTTTAGTTCACTCACTCGTGAATGAAAATTCCTCAGGTGGTATTGCAATGTTAGCTCCCATCCCAGATTGACCAATGATGCCTGCCTATTTGATTTGCTTTGCATATCTTTGCCCTTTTTCCATCTTATATTCATCCATATTGTTCCAACAACTTAATCCTGATGCTTTCAAATTCCTTCCAGATAATGATCTTTATATGGTATAATGAACAGTTGCATTGCTTTGCATATACTGCCCCATCTCTGTAGGCTCACAACTGTGAGCCAGTTATGATGAAGAGTAGTTGCTTGATCTTTTCTTTAACTGGACTTAATGGTGAGGTCCTGACCAATGACTAAGCCCCTGTCACACTACCATGTTAATTGTAATTCGTTCTAGTAAACAGTCATAACATTAGGAGCTACTAGAGAGCTGTGCTTTGTTTTCAAAGCCAAAGGACTAAATTCTGCTTCCACCACAGCTTTGGGTATCATATGACAGAGCTGTTTGCTTTATCTGAGTCAATTTCTTTTCCTGCTTTGGGAATATTTTACACATAACATGAGCATTTCTTCACAGTCTCGTTACCTTGCAAAAGCTCTCATTTATTGGCAAGGAAATAGTTTGAAAACCTTTCTTTTCCAGAACAAATGTTTTTGTATTTTTTATTTTTTCCTAGAAGCATATGATAAATAACATGCCCAAGGCATGATTTTTACTTTTGTCACTCATTGAGAAACCTAGAAAGGCATACATATTTCCATTCAGCTTCTGTCAAAGCTATTGGCATTGCTACAGAAGATGCCAGCCACTATTTGTTGCTTTGACATTCAAAGTAATAACGTTGGTTGTGATTAATTCAGTTTGTATGGCCATATTATCCTCTGTATGCACTTTACTTGGAAGCTTTGTACGGTAATATTATCTGCCATATTCCCTATTTCTGGCTGCAGTTAATATCAATGAACAAGAATCACAGAATGTTAGGGATTGGAAGTCCAACCCCCCTGCCAGAGCAGGACCATCTAGTCTAGGGCTCGATAAGTCAGAAAAGACATCAATATTATTTAGGTTTATATTTTCAAGAAAAAGAGTACTTCTTACTCCTGCAAAACCTGCTAGGTGAAATTCCATCTTCAATTCCAAAGAAATCTCTCAGTCCTTCAATGGGATTTAACAGGATCTTCAGACACTGAGGCACATAAATTGTATACAGGACCTGAAACTTTAAAGTGGTACTCTGTTATTGCCTTTGGGAATCTTTCTGCATAGTCTTTGCATAAGGCAACTAGTAAGTAGTAAGGTCTAGATTGAAGCTTACCTCTGTATTCTAGGGCAAGCTGTTAAATAACAACATGAAGTTCTCTTCTAACAAGAGGCTGTCAACCTTACATTGCCGAAGTGTGTACCAAACCAGTTAAAACTGATGGAGAAGTCAAAACAGAAAGATAAGCTCAGGTAACACAATGCAGAAAACTTTATTAGGACAAGAATCAGTGGAAATTCACCACTGATAAAATTAGGTGCTAGATCAACCCTTTTGTCTAAGGATAAACTGAACCCCTGGTCACCCAAATCTCTACGTAAGAAGCCCACTGAAGGATTTCTATATCGCTTAGTATGTTTTCCAGGAGAAGGGATGATTAATACTGGTAATTGCAGTGTTTCCCTATGTCACAATAGGCTGGCATGACTTAAAAAGCATCAGTCCCTTGTTCAATTTTGAGTTCTCAGAGAAGAGCAAATATTTGGTAAAAGCTAAACTGAATCCTTGAGAAATATTCTCACTAGCTCTATGAGTTATTCAGCTCAAATGCAGGCCCTCAAATGCAAGCTGCCATCCAAAAAAAAAAAAAAAAAAAACTCAAAGATGGATTTCATTTATCTTTAATATAATTCCATCCCTTCCAAAGAGGAACACAGTGTACATAGGGTGGAAATGTGGAAATAGCTCTTCAGCTGTACTGGTGTTCTGCCAATGGCCAGGCCCAACAAAAATGATACAGCCAGCAGGAAGCTGAACCAATACACAGACTGTATTGTAAACAAGGATATTCCATGAATGATCGCTGGGGGTACAAACAGATCAATCAGCTGGTACATAATTGATGCCACCCCCAATGATCCCACAAAAGATGTGATTCGGCCCACAACAGGTGGTATGAACAGAGAACCGAGGTTTCCCACAGTTGGCATGGGAAACAGCCAGACCAGCAAGTTAAATACATAAGAGAAAGGTGCCCACATGGCGACTCTCACCCGATCAGCCCGCGTTCGCAAAGGTCTGAACTGATCGGGGCCCAGCTCCAGGGAGAGTCAGGAGGTCTTCCCTGAACCAGGAAGCTCTGTGGAGTGCACTCCACAGACAGACACTCCTGACTCCCTGCAAGTGGTCCCAGCTTTTATCCCCAAGCAGACACCTGACCTTTGTCAATTCCATGCGGGACCCCTGGGGCTCATTTCCCTTCTGGCTCTCCCTGCAGGGCTGGCCGCACCCTGGGGGGAAGCTATAAGGCAAACTCACCACCTCTTTATGAAGGGCTGTGGGAATCACCCATATGTCAACCTTAATTCGGGGCTCGAGGTTCAAACCCCAGCATTTCAACTGGCTTTGTAGGCAAGAAAAAAATAATTACATGTCAATGGGCAACAAACCCTTTTTCCATAAAGTTGATAATTTCTGCAAAAGAAATGCCAAATGCTCTGTGGACACAGGCTATAGGATCATTTCTTAACAGGAAGGAGACAAGAGACATGACACATAGATTAATCTAAGTAAGAAATTGTCCACTGTGCTAAAGGAAACAATGAAAGTATGCGCATGACTGTTTTTGCCATAATTCTTTTGTGTTCCTGTTTTCTTTAATGGAAGATATGTATGCTATTAATGTTTATTTTCTTGTCCAGTTGAACTGAAACAGTGACATTATCAGGAACATGCTAATAAAAATGTCTTCTAACTCATGCACACTTATTATAGGTAATGTGATTTGACAGATTTATCAATTTAGCAGATCATAAAAATAACCAGATTTTCTTCTTATGTATCTTAAGGTCTTATGCACCTAGATTTCATACCCTGATGAGTCTTCAGAAGAGTATTTATGGTCACTTGAGAACAGCATTTATAACAAAGTTCAGGTCAAAAACTTTACTATTTATTCAGTGAAATCTTCTGGAAGAGAATATAATAATAATAGCTAGTAAAATAAAAAAAAAATAATAAAAAAAAAAAAAGGGTTGGGGGGGAAGTAAAGCCCCTGATGGACTGGCAACAAAAATCTCTTAAGAGATAAAGGAGTAGAGGGGATATATCAAGTCTGTTTCCAGTTTTAGGTTACAGTGCCTCTAATTTGTATTTGCCACATGGAACTTGCATAAGATGTAAAAGTCATCAACATAAAGAATCTTTCACAGTCAAAATACAGTGTCATCCCACAAAGTGTGAAAACTGTTTCCATCATAACATACAATAGTCCCAATGAGCTGTCAAGGAAACTGCAACTTTATTCTAAATCACCAGTTCCATACAATTGAGTTTGATAGCATAAACCTTATCTTGAGAATTGAGAGCACAGTATATTTAGTCCATGTGCCAAATCAACTAGCTGAGATACAAAGGAGACATAGGACTGGGAAGGATCCAAACCTAAATCAATTGCTCAGTGATTAACATCATTTAACCTATGCACCTCTCCTATCCCAGTTAAACATGAACCAGCTTATCTTCCTACCTCTGTTTTTAGGCCAGTGATACACAGAGCTGTAGTATGTAGGGTAGGAACAAACCTGTTCACTCCTAATCAATGTCAACCAGGTTTGCACAAGCTTGCAGTTCAGAGGAAATGAGCCAAACTTTCCCTATGAGCTATGCTATGCTATCCATATATGTCCTGTATAAACCCTCTGACCACAACAAATGCAAGGTCATTTGATTTAACCCAGGAGACTTAGTTAAATTAAATAGGTACAATCCAAGATGCTCAGTGTAAATTGGATATCTATATTGCCTTCACATACAGACTTCTGTGAGATTTAGCACTTATTCTATGGAACAAAAAAGATTGGATTATGTCCAACATTTCTTGGTAGAGCAGAAAGAAGGGAAAAGAAAGATTGTTCTTCTTCTCTCTACATATGAGGTCAGGTATAATCTAGAACATTTCTAACAAACCAAACTAAACGACAAAAGGAAATTCCAGTAATAGACAGAACTAGGGAAAAAAGAAAAAAAAAAGACTATTCACTTCCAGTTTCTTGTGTGACCTTCAGCAATTTCAGCCTCCCTCAGTTTCTCCTAAATTTCACCTCAGTTTTCATCTACAAAAACTACATTAAAAAATTTTCTTTACAGGAGCATGGTAAGACTTTTAAAGCAGATAGAAAGCATTAGATAAAAACTGGCAGAAAAATACAAATTACTGCTAGCAGAGCTATTTTCATTTCTAGCTCCTTTCCTCTTCACTGTTTCTGCCATTGTTTTTTTGTTTTCTGCATCAGAATGTAACTATGGAGCACAAGAAGAAATCTTCCCTCACCAGTTACATCTCATGACTTTGCAGCATGTCGTTTGTCTGTTTATTCACTTTCACAGAGTTTTTCTGGTGGAAATGAAGTTCAGGCTTTTCCTCCTAGACAAGGTAGCTCAGCAGTGCATTTTTTAGTATCTTTATTATGCAAGAAATGTGGGCTTGAAAAGAGCTGCCATTGGACTGATTGAATTGTCTGGAAGAGAGTTAAAATGTGCCCTGAGCTGATTAGGCCAGCCGTGTCAATGACAGAGTGAAAGCAAAAGATTTAGCATCAGAGAAATGGCAAGGTTTATCTGGGAGAAGAAGTGGAGCGCTCAGCACTATTTGCGTTTAAGCAACAAATATTTTGCTCTAACACTGCTGAGCACATCATACATTTATGGTTGCACTATGCTGGGGCATGCCCATGTATTTTTCATGCTGTACGCTCTAACTGATTTGCAATGTTTACAACAACCTGAATTTTCTGGCTAAATTGAAGAAAAGCCACAAGACTGAAAATTAGACAGCCCAGCAAAAGAATAACTCAAGGAGTGGTCCTCAAATAGTTTCTGTCCTCACAGAACTCACCAAGCTAAGACACAAGCTAAGAATATCCTTTGGGAAGAGCACAATAAGAAACTTTGTGGCAGTAAGGAAAACCATATTTATGGGATAATGCAATAATAATAATAATAGCTCAGACAAATGTCCCTGAACCTGCAGAGTTCACTCAAAACTTTAATGCTAAGCAGAAAGCAGACAAAACAGCCAGTACTCTCACTATCTAACTTTAGGTTCCTCAAGTCATTGCGGAAGGCTACACTCCTTATCTACATGCTCTGTATCATGCTCTGGAGGACAATACATCTGGCTCTAGAGAATCTTCTTGGGCATTTTGCTAATACGGCTATTTTATTGGAATCAGTATCCACGAAATGAATGTCAACAACTCACCTCAGAAATGCTTGGGTTTTTGTACATCTAGTAGTTCATACAGCTGCAGGCCTTTCACCTCTACACCCTTGCACAGACACTGCAGCATGCTGCCTGTAAAGATCCACCACCCAGCAAGGGGAACTAAGAGGCCTGTGGGACAATACACTCAAGCGCATAACATTCAACAGTCAGACAATGACACGGTCACTCTTACGGCTCTCACGCTGCTGGTGTATCTTCTGTCAGTCAACTCCATCCCCAGAGCTAATTTGATGCTTTTTACATATGAAGGGAGAAGTAAATTTTGGGTCAGAATGGCTCAAGAAGGTAGCTGAATGCACCATTTACCAAGCAAGGGACAAAACTGCTGAGAGTGCTAGATGTGGAGTCCACTACCACAATCTGATGCCAAATACCAGTAAACAACAGAGGGACATCCTTACATACTTAACAGTCATTATGAGCATTCACTGGAAGTCTGTGTGTGCTCAGAATCACAGAATCATTTATGAACTGTGGGCAAGCAAGAAGGCTGAGTCATAAGGACAAGGAGGCTATGACAGAGAAAGCAACACTACCAGATCCAGCAACACTGTTAATTCAGCTTCTTTCAGCCCATCTCCTCTTTTAGCTTTCCACTGCACACATGATGAAATTATCCCACGAGCAGTGAAGCTGGAAGACGGTTTGGTCAATACTCATGTACTTCTTCTTATTGCGTACTGATCTTCTCTGTGATGGATTGTACTCTGTTATCACAAAATATAGTTTGAAAGGTATGACACGTCTTTTGCTTTAATCATACACAATTTCTGGTTCCTTGTTTTTCTTAGGACACAAATTTCATAACAGCAAAGGCAGAGAATTGATATAGTCAGGGCAAAATTGATAGGAGACGTGAGTCCATTCTTGGCAACATTTGTTATTGCAGAGATTGAAAACTGGCAGTGTTCTCAATGCCTTACTCTTATCTTGTGACACATTCTAGGTTGTGTTTTTCAGTCCTATATTATCAGCCTAAAGCATGTCATAGGAAGTCGGGCAGTATTTTGCATTCCCTGGTGCAGAACAGACATCCTGTGGCTCCATCTAGACTACTAGATGGAGCCACATCTCGTGGCTCCATCTAGTATTCTAGATGGAGCCATGCAGCTTTGTGGACTACTAACTGACTACTCAGACTTAACAGGCTGAGAGAGTTGGGGTTGTTCAGCCTGGAGAAGAGAAGGCTCTGGGGAGACCTTACTGTGGCTTTCCAGTAACTGAAGGGAGCTAACAAGAAAGCTGGGGAAGGACTTTTTACGGGAGCTTGTAGTGATAGGATGATGGGTAATGGATTTAAACTGGTAGAGGGTAGATTTAGATTAGGATTTAGGAAAAGGTTTTTCAATGTGAGGGTGGTGAGACACTGGAACAGGCTGCCTAGCAAGGTTGTAGACCAAACATTGAATGTAGTCAAGACCAGGTTGGATGGGGCTCTGAGCAACCTAGTCTAGTGGAAGGTGTCCGTGCCCAAGGCAGGAGAATTGGAACTACATGATCTTTAATCCATCATCACGCCTTCCAACTCAAACCATTCTATGATTCTATAATTCTATTATTTACTGCTTGTTTGCCTGTGGTATTGTGGATTACTACCTTCTACTTCCATGAGACAGTCTCACCTCCTGCTTAGATGTGACATGGTGAGATAGGCTTAAATATTGTCAAAATGCACTTCAGAAATGTGCATAGATTTGACAGATATTTAGAAAGTAACATACCTGTGTTCAAAAACATTTGCATAAAAATAACTTACCTCATCAGAGCATTCCTGACTTTTAGTATAGATAGACCATAAAATATCTAGTTACAGCTTTCACAGCTAGTGCTATATGCACCTGAGGTTATTGTTTTTAATGTTATTGTGTTAATACAAGGAAAGGAGATAGAATATTTAACTTCTGACAGCTTTAGATGAAAAGACTGAAGCTGGGAGTTAGACAGAAGTCTGAATTTCATTAGTTACGATATAAATTCATAATATCCTGGATAGTTAGCAATCTAAATGGACAGGACAGACCAAGGATAGAAGAATAGCTATCACAGAGAGGTGAAATACATTGTTCAAAGAGATGTATAAGGTCAGTGGTTGAGACAGAAATAGAACTCAGGTACAGACCTACTTGGAGAAGACCATGGGATGACAGAGACTATAACCCCTTCTGCCCCATGCTGCCATTAGGCAGCTGTTCAGCTTAACATACCATAGCAGCTTCGCACCTTCGCCTCATCCCAAATTCAGATTGAAACCAAGGTCTTAAACACCCAAGATCAGTCTTCCATTATACATTATCCCCATTGTCTCAGCCCACATCAGTATCACCATGTGATAAAATTACTCAGAAAGGAGATAAATCACAGAATCACAAGTCTGTGAAACCAGCTAGATTTACAGACTAAATTATTTACAGACTAATTGTTCCATTTCCGTAACACTTAGCCTGCAGAAGAGCATCATCAATACATTAGGAATGATACCTGGGTCAGAGTTTTGTGTAAAGATATTTGGACTACCCCCCAGTCCCTGAGCTAGTTTGAGAAAACTGTACAGCACTGACATTATGCTGCACACATAACCTAAATAACAACACTGAGATGTGATTGAAATTAAGAGTGACAGAATAATTTAGTAGCAATGTGGGATGCGATTAACTGTAATGAGATGACACTGACCAAAATGAAATTCTGAATTGAATGATTTCCTAATAACAGCAAGGCTATTGGAATGCAGGACTAACCCTCTGTATGAAATGCTTCACTTTTTTAGTCATTTATCTCATTGCAATCACCTGAATGAAAGTTGAGGCAGGACCAAAGATTGCAAAAGGAGAGCTTGCTGGTGTGCATATGGCTGATATGCACAGTGGAGAGAATGTCTTAACTAATTATTTCAACAAATAATCAGCACGTGTGTAAAAACATGGTGTCTTCTCATCACTCAATCATACAATTCATAAAATCCAGTGGCAGCAGCCAGTCTAAGGAGGTTTACAGGAGGTAAGTGAGAACAAACAAAAGCAGTGAGAAACAGAAACTGCTTGTATAGACAGAACCCAGGTGTTGCAACCAAGTTTTATTTTCAAAAATGGATCTTCAATAGTAAAAGACACAAGGTGAAGGTAGTGAATGGAATGGTACTGCCTCCAAAATGGCAACATTCCTACAAGAATGATGAAGGATGTCCAGTGGCTCTTATGGATGACAGTATGAAATTTCAAAGAGATATACTGTGGGTCTTTTTTATTCCAGAACTAAAAGCAAATTGAAACTCCAGCATCTACATGTAAATTTGGAAACATTAGAGATTCTCCACTAATTGACAGGATGGACTGTGGGATGTCTGACCCTACATGACTGGAGAGACTGCTGAGAGAAAGATTTCACCCTGGAAAAATGCATCTTAGTAGTAAGGACAGCAAAACTGTCTGGGGAAAAGCTCTGAACAATGCCAATCACCGGTTCAGAACAAATACGGTCAAATAAAAGGTCAGAGACAAAGTAAAAAACAGAAGCAGAATGATCAAGAGGACGGATGTCCAGTACATCTCTAAGCAATGCAAAAGCAGAAAGTCTCCAGTCAGAGGGCAGCCATGGGATGGAATAGACCATGGCAGCCTGGACAAAGAAAGCAGAATACGTGTTGAGAGGAGCCCTGAGGAGAAGAACTTGGGGGTGTTGATTGATGAGAAGCTCAACATGAGCCAAAAGTGCACTCATGCAGCCTGGAAGACCAACTGCATCCTGGGATGCATCAAGAGGGCTGTGGCCAGCAGATCAAGATGGGTGATTCTCTCCCTTTACTCTGGTCTTCTGAGAACTCACCTCAAATACTGAGTCCAGTTCTGGTGTCCCTACCATAAAAGGGACATAGATCGGTTGGAACGAGTCCAGAAGAGTGCCACAAAGTTGATCCAAGAGCTGGAGCATCTCTGCTATGAGGATAGGCTGAGGCACTGGGATTGTTCAGCCAGGAGAAGAGAAAACTCTGGGGGGACCTTATCACTGCCTTCCAATACCTGAAAGGAGCCTACAGGAAGCTTGGAGAGGGACTTTTCACAAGAATGTGCAATGACAGGAAATGGTTTTAAACTGAAAGGGATTAGGTTTAGACTAGATCTTAGGAAGAAGTTCTTCAGTATGAGCATGGCGAGACTCTGGAATAGATTGCCCACAGATGCTGTGGATGCCCCTACCTGGAAATGTTCAAGCCCAGGTTGGATGAGGCCTTGAGCAACCTGGTCTAGTTGAGAAGTGTCCCTTCCCATGGCGGGGAGGTTGGATTGATCTCTATGGTGCTCTCCAACCTAAGCCATTCTATGATTTTATGAATACATCTCAGTTCAGAATAGAAATTTTCCTGGGGAAGAGAAGGCTGGTGTCAGTGTATGATGGAGTGCTTGCTACAGTGTGAAGAGGTGGTTGGCAAGTTTGTCTCAAAGAAGATATTATAAATGAAAACAGCACTGTAGAAGGAAATGCAGCAATATTTGGTATGAGAAATCTGTCTAATACTTAATGACCTACCTACTGAAAAGCTTTCTAAGAAAATGGAAAATTGAAAACAGGAAAAGCTAGTAAAACTAGTTTTGTTGTCAGTTTCTTTTCATTTTTAAAAGTGATGGAATAATGAAAGCTAATTCACAGAGTCTGCAAGGGAACAACTGAAATATGTCTATTCATATTCTTTTGACACAACTAGGCTCATATGGTCTACTTTGAAATCATAATGATCATTAAGAGTCACTGAATTAGGAGTAATAATGCTAGACAAAACCTTTTTATTCAGAAAACTAGGAAAGAGATGAAAGAATGAGTTTCAAAAAGTAGAAGTATCTAGGCAGAGGTACTTCTGTTTTAGCACAGTATATTGAAAAATTAGTTAGATGTAAGTAAAAGATCTGATCCCATTATTTGATGTACTTTCCTTTGACAGAAAAATATTTAGAGGGACATCTGAAGCATCACATGGTACATTTTGTATTTGTATTATTTTTGTATTTCAATTCAGAAGGCAAACCATCTCTACTATCAAGTAGAAAGTGCAAAAAGAGAGAAAGAACAAAGAATGATGAAAGTATTTACTGATTAAACAGGTTCAGCTTAAACCTAAAAATGTCAGTACTCTGTGTTAATTACATTCTTAAAAGTAATTTGTTTTTAAATACAAAATTAATTAGAGCACCCTCTTGAGACAAGACACCGAGAGTTGTAGCTCAAATAACTGAGGTTTTCATTGTACAGCTGATTCTCAGATCTCACTGTCACAATGGACCCAAGGCAAAACATTGTCAAAACCAGCTTTACTCCACAGGTCTTATTAAAAAGAAGGACACAGTTTCTCTAATTGCTTATACAAGATGAGAGCAGTGGGAAAATGGGAAAGGTGAGAAAGCAAAAGAGACATATTTTCATAATGCATTTCAACCTGGTCTTCCAGGACTCTACCACCACAGATGTGAGGCCAGGGTTATCCAGCTGCTGCAGGCAACCTGCTGCTATAGGCTCCTGTATATGTGACATGTATTTACAGCTCCTTCTCCTGTTTTCCTTCTTCCCCTATCCTGCTTTAGCTAACCTTGTGTAAGCAGTGGTAACCTCTAGCTTTTTCAAATATAAGATCATTTCTGGTAAAGGACAATAACATCTTTTGTTTCAGAATTTTTCCTATTGTGCTTGTTTTGGCCGGGATAGTATTTATTTTCTTCATAGCAGGTGCTATGGAGTTATGGTTTGGATTTGTGCTGAAAACAGTCTTGATAATTCAGGGATGTTTTCATTATGGCTTGGAAGTGCTTACACAGAGTCGATGCCTTTTATGATCCTCACCCCACCAGTGAACAGGCTGGAGGGGCACAAGAAGTTGGGAGGGGACACAGCTAAGACACCTGACCCCAACTGAACAAAGGGATATTCTAGGCCATATGTTGTCATGCTCAGCATATAAAGCTGGGCAAGGAGAAAGAAGGGGGTATATTCAGAGTGACGACATTTGTCTTCCTATGTAGCCATTAGGCATGATGGAGCCCTGCTTTCCTGGAGATGGCAGAACTCCTGCCTGCTCATAGGAAATGGTGAATGAATTCTTTAATTTGCTTTGCTTCCTCAGATGGCTTTTGCTTTACCTATTGAACTGTCTTTATCTCATTTAGCCCATGAGTTTTCTCACTTTTAGTCTTCTGATTCTCTCCCCTATCCCAAAGCAGCTGTGTGGGGCTTAGTTGGTGGCTGGGTTTAAACCACAACACCTACGCAGGCATTTTTGGCTCCCAGTTGTGGTATCCTAGGCTTCTTGTGTTAGTAGACACACTCATACAAACGTGAGCTTTGTGAAACATTCAAGATCAGGCTAGATGAAGCCCTGAGTGGTTTGACCTAGTTGAAGATGTCCCTGCTTATGGCAGGGGGGTTGGACTAGATGATCTTTGGAGGTCCCTTCCAGCCCAAACATTCTGTGATTCTATGACTTCTACATGGCCTTTAGAGCAGACACATTTGAGCTGAGTAGGTGATGTATATGAGAGTTTGTGCTATGTCTGTCCTTCAGCTATAGTTTACCAACCTCCCGAGTGTTTTGGTTTGCCTACTGCTGAGTAAACAATGAGTATTTACTACAAAACATTTTGGAAATTGCTTTTGGATCAAGAAATCTTATTTGTCCAGAAAAAATTATGTAAATACAACACAACAATTCCTATTTACTTATGGGATTTTTTTATTTACTGCAGGGTTACAACTGGTTTTGGAAAGCTTTTTCCTCCATTTTCTTGGGATACCTCTCTTTACTATCCTTTCTCCTTTTTCTTTTTAAATTTTTCAGGATATAGGAAGCAATACCCTATAGTACTACGGATGCTTTCCATCAGTGGAGTCTTTCTTGTCACCTTCAACATATTTCTTGTTCTTGTGGTGATATATTTATTTTCACCCTTGATACCTCCAGTACAACTGACATTTAGTCCACCACAGAAAGCATCATCTACCCTTAGATCAGTGTTTCCAAAGAAAATTGGTTAAAAGAGGTCACTCCAATTCAGACACAAAGTCTTCTGGTGCTCAAGCATACTTCCATTTATTTTGTTTTAGAAGGCAATTTTTTTCACATCAGTGATTTAACACATTAGCAATGAAACATATCTAAGCTGGGATAAAATCACTCTTGAGCCTCTTTTACATCTTTGGAAAGGCATTCATTTAAATAATTCTTGAATTAGCAATGTAAGATACCTTATTGTGAAGAAAAATACATGCTCCCACTCCTCCTGAAAACACGTGGTTAGATCTAAGATACTTACACTTATTCCTACTTAGGATAATTTCAATTATTAGCTTAACCAACAGTTAAAATATTCAGTGTTTCTTTCAGAGGAATGGAGATGCCTCTGTTCTTTCAAAGGGATGGAGATACAAGTCCCTGAGAGTATTCTGAGAACTTGGAGTTTGAACTTTGTTTCTCACTTGTCCATCTATTATTTAGGCATAATATTACATTATTATAGTATGCTAAGTTACAAAAGGTCTATGACCTGTCCATGTATGACATGTATTGGGATTCAAAACATAAATAACAGTGAAAATCATTCAGTCTCCATGTAGGCTTCAGTTGACTTTAGTGGGGATTACATCTGTGAACATCCTTTGCCTCCTATGAATGGGCTTTGAGTTTGCCTCCCCAAAAAAAGCACTAAATTTGTTTATTGCCACTGATCTACAATTTGCTAATCAAGTCCTGTATGCTATCTACCACCTCATTTGTACAGAATGTTTGTACTTTTCAGGCTACATCCTCTGCACATCAAAAGGCCTTTGCCTGGAACAGAGAACAAGTACTAGCAATTTTCAAAGGACCTTTTTTTAACTCTTGAGATTTTTGGAAAATTTTAGAGCATTTACCTTAACAGAAAGCGAGATGATGAAAACTCACTGCTGGGGGAAAGAAAAAAAATAAAGAAGACCTGAGCTGAGGATGGATCAGACCTCAGATTTTGTGTGGTTTATTATTTTTTTCCTCAAAGATCTCACAAATTATGCAATGTTTATTTCAATGTGAGATCAATTTTAACCAAGACATTATAGAACTTACTAAAGGAGGGTCTATAATGACTGGACTGGCAGACTTTTTACACAGCAAAACAGATAGTTGTCACTGAAATTTACTTTTGCTTAAGTGGAAGGTAAACTCGTTACAATTGGTGTCCAGAAGCCCCTTTAATTTACATATTTATTTACTTCATTTTCATTTTCCTGGTGTTTCATAGGTTTAATTTCACACATGCCTCCATCAGCTTTGTTCTCTGTTTGTAATTTGAAATTTCAGTAATCTGTTTTTCTACTTCTTTCCTTGGGTACCAATAAAACCTCCATCTGTGTTAAAAAATTAATATTGATGTGCAGATTGAGTATAAAAATGTACCTAGACCAGCTTCAAACAAGTTGTGGTGATTTCATTAAATCTTTTTAATAGCCACTGTCAGTGGGAACTCTGTGTTCTTAGGGAAAATGACTTGCTGTATTTCTTCCAAATCATTATTTGATTTTTAAAGCAAAACAGCCCCAAGCTAAAATAATAGACAATTAGTTTCCCCGCAGTCAAATTAAGATTTGTCAGCTAAGATCCTTTATGAGACATGCAGTAGATGTAAAGTGTTTTACTTTAAAACAAGAAATTCCACTTTGTTTCACTGATTGTGCTGTGACAAGAGGCTTGTATATTAAGTGGTTCAGCTATTGTTTTAACAGTTTTATCTCAGAGTGGGAAAAAGATTATAGAGGTCCAAGAACTTTTATGTCTCTTTTTTTTAATTTTATTTTTTTTATTATTATTAGGAATACTAACTGAACTGTAATTAAAGCAATCAAACATCACAAACACAGTACATCGGCCAGTGTAAAATATAACCTGAAAAAATCTTGTGATTTTTCCAGGGTGCTTCCCAAGATCTGTGTTTTTGATTAGGGGATAAACTTGGATTGCTTGGTCTCCATTTCAAGTTTGGAAAAATACATAATAGATTCCAGTAGAGAAGTGAATAAGTAATATGTCAGAGTGCAAGTCATAAAGTTTCCTAAGAAGTTCTCAGAATAACACAAATGAAAAAATGTATTATTTCCCTTGCTACTAACGTGAAGCTCTCTATCAGCACACTTATCCTGGCATAAGCCTGCATGGCTTGCCCCTCGGAGAAAATTAGAGGTTGACAGGGCGATTGTTGTGGAGTAAATTCCCTGAATTTCTTCACGCCAGCTTGTTTGGGTTGCTACATGCCAATTTACAAATTAAAAACAGTAAACATATTTTTTTACTTCTTTCTACAAATTTTATTTCACATAAGTCCTTTCACTTCAACAAAGTCATTGTGGTGAATCTCTTTTTTCTTAACTGACTCATCATAGGCTTAATGCCAAGTATATGTTTAGGTTCTGCTAAGTCTTGTGCTGAACAGGCTGCTAAAAGTAAGAATCAGCTCACCTAATTTTATTTATTTACAAGTTAGGCATCCTGTTCAAACCAGTCACCAAGGATCCTTGCATCATCAGTAGATAAGTGGCATCCCGTAACAGGTCAGAGCAAAAATCCTTCCACCTTGGTGTCTTAGCTCTACAAGTATTTACAGAAGATCAATATAAATAGAGGGAACTTGTAGCAATGCTTCCCCAGAATATTCTCTCATTTTCCAACCCTTTCTGGCTCAGTGGCTGATATTTTTCTATTTCTATCCTGCATCGGGTTTTCTTCCAGGAATATGTCCAGTATAAACTTGGCCCGACATCAACCTTTAAAATCCTAAAAGTCACAAGGGGTGGAGTTTCTGTGCATAGCAGCCACCTCTCATATGAGGAATCAAAATCTCCATGTCAGAGAGGTCAAAGACTGGTTAAGGTATCTCTTTTCCTGGCCTGTTATGTTTAGCTCTTCCTACAGTAAAAGCCACTCCATGCCTTCATCCAACATCTGCATTGTCCTTCTCTCAGTTTTCCCCAGTTCTTTCATATCTATTTTGAGACAGGAAGTAAAACTATAAACAAGATAGAGATGAACAGTGGATTCATACAGTGAACAACTGAACCATCTGTCTGTCAAGACATTATCTCAGTTATTGTGTTTCAAAAGTATATGACACAGTCAGGCTCTGATCTACCTTCCGACAACACACATTATTGTAATAGAAGTAATAATAATTAAATGTAGAGTTCTGATGATACATACCTCAAAAAGGGTGCTCTGGCACTGAAATTAGATTTGTAAATCTCTATGAAAATATTGCATAGATATATTGTGAAAGGCACGTGCATTTTAATTAACATATATTGCAAGTGGTTGGGCCATGTTTATAAACACTGCTTTTATCAGTTGCAAAGGATTATTTCAAAGGGATGTGTGCCACTGAAGGGATTATTTTTTGTTTTCTGTTTCTAGGTATACAAGTGGCAGATGACTCTGTCTCAGGACTGAAAAGGAGTTTTGCAGTCACCTCTCAAGTCTAAGACCTGGTTAATTCCTGAAGGTCCTCTATGGCAGTGTAATTCACACTACAACTGTCAATACATCATTGATAATTCATAAAAGCCAAGGGTAAGAATAAAGGTTTTGTGGCTTTAAGAGTATAGTAAACTTGTATTGTGTATGTGCATGAGTACACCTCTTGGGCATATCTCCGCAAGATTTGCTTTGGGGTGATAGTAAGAAGCATAGGGCTGACACACAAAAAGCACCACTTCATTCAGTGTTCAATAGTCCTCTGAAGTTACAGCAAAATGCTTAATCTGTTCAGAAATACATTATTGATCTATGAAAATCTGAAATGTAAATATACCAAGAAATATGGCAGATATAATAAAACTGTAAACAACATATCAGAAAAGAGTAAGATGGAAGCATTGAAATCTTGATACGTCGCTGGCCAAAAATGCTTGCAACATTTTTGAGGGCTGCTCAAGAACAGGTTTTAAATTGCATTTGCTGCATTTTAGCCAAGAAAAATATATCACTTTTGAAACAGTAAACAATACTTCACTGAAACAGCAAAAAATCTCATTCAGACATAAATTACAATCATAGAAAATTTGAAAAGTGTCACTGTTTAGGTTCTGACGGACAGTCACAAGTATGGATAATCTCCAAGAATATAGTACAGATGCATATATACACATATATCTCTCCCTAGCAGACAGTTTTTCTTTTACTTGGGTCTGTTGCTGAAGTAACTTACTAAGTGCAATTGGCAATTTGTGTGCTATTCCTCAGTAGCAATGGGATTGTTGAAAAGTTGTGAGGGTTAATTCCAGTAGAACAAATGCTTAGAGAGGATATTTATTGTGCAATCATCAGTGTTTTATTGTGTAAGAATATTGAAAAAAAAAAAACATCACTCAGGCAGCTAAGGTAGCTCCTCCATTTTCTCAGAAAAAAAAAAAAAGGCTTATATTTTATAAAAAATATCACAAGTGTTCTACATTTTGTCACTACATTATATTCCAAAGACCGTTCTCCTTCAAGTGTCCCATGTTGGCTGTGCTTACTCAGCAGGCTAAATTCATCTGCAAGAGCACATTATTTCCATGTTATTCACAAGTGCAGACTTATTTTGTCTGCTTAATGGATTTAAAATAGTTTCAGAAGCTGGTGATAATTATTTTTGAGATAAAGTAGGAAGCTAGTGTTGATATTTCAGTGTTAATAATCAATGAATTAAAAAACAATCTTAAAAATTAGGAATAACCAATTTGCAGGAAAGCATGGAACAACTGAGCTGAATAAGGAAGGAACTGGACAAAGACTCCTTTGCCAATTTGCATAAATTAGGAAATGCAATGTGTGTTTAGTTCCTCATATTTATTTCAGAATTGCCTAATAACATCAAGAACTCATTAAACAATGTACTTTCATTAGTTTCATGCTAACGAAGTATTATTTTTCATATGAAATATCTGAATTTGGAAAAAAACCTCACACTATGAGCAGTAAAAGCTACTTTAAAAATGCAAGAAACTGCTAAAATAAAACAAAATAATTCTAAATTAGAGAAAACAAAACTATCTAGGAGTGCAAAATAATTAAGCTTAACAAAAACCAAGATAAAAACTTGTATTCTTTCAGTCACTACTCATATAGTTTGTAATCCATCAGCAAAATAGTTTACAGTCCATTTACTGGAGTCCAGTCACTGGAGCCACCTTCCCAGCCAGGCGTTGTACTAGACACCTAATTTATTATGTAATTTAGCTGGATTTCAGCAATTCACAGAGTTCAAGTGGGGCCCAAATCTTGCTTAACAGGAATCTGGGACATTTCACTGCAGTTATGAATGCAGTATTAAAGGTAGCATGTGGATGCATTCATAATTTGGCAGTTCATACTTTTGATTAATCTATCACATTTTAACCTCATTTCTTTATTATCATCAGGAAAGTAAGAAATTCAAAATTTTACTGAATTGTGGTGACTGTTCCATAGAGAATGGACATGATGTTTTATATGGACATAGATGTCCTATGTGAATTTGCTTCCATAAAAAGCAAATTGAAATTAAAAGCAAATGTTATTTAAAAGCAACTACCGTTACACATAGCTGTCATATCAACTACAAATTCAATGTCATGCCCTCTTTCAGGTAAGTGACTTAGTATGGTTTAGTTAACTCAGTCAATCAGGAAATTAGCATTGTTTCATATAAAAGAGGGGAAAATTTATTGCAGCTTTTTAGTTTGGCAACACAGAATGTGAAACTTACTTACGTCTAGAATGTAAATCGCACGTTGTACGTCATCGTGGTTATTCCAAGTGACATCTGGTAGACATTTCTTTCTTAGTATATAGACATTTTCTTATTTATTTATCTCCCTAGACTGCCCCACCACCATGCCCTCAATATTCTTTAAGCATCTTGCAGGAAAAAATTATTGAGAAATTTTCTGTTTGTTTTTTTTTTTTCCCCCAATCATATTGGAAATCCACTTCTGCTCACAATCAGTTCTGGGGTACCTTTGTAGATGGTCTTATCAAAGGAGCTGTAAAGTCAAAGAAATAACTTCTTTACCTAGGCTTCTAGCATGGAATACCAGGAGGAAAAGAGTCAGTAATAAGCTTTAAGTCTTATGAATGTGATTGGAAAGAAATCCACATAAAATGAAAATGGATGCAGACCACACATCTCTTCTAATCCTAAAGAAGGAAAAAACAGTGAAGGTTGTACTTCATGATCCTCGAGATCCTTTCCAACCACAGTGATTTTATGATTCTATGAGAGGAAGGCTGTCAAAGCAAGGTAAAATTGTAATTTTAAGACAACATATTAAACAGTGTATTGGGTTTGCACAGCAAGATTTTGGTAGCAGGGAGCCTGGAGGGGTAGCCTCCATGAGAAGCTGCTAGAAGGTTCTCCTGTGTCCAACAGAGCCAATGACAGCTGGCTCCAAGATGATGCACTGCTGGCCAAGCCCAAGGCCAAGCCCATCAGTGATGGTGGTATTACCTCTGGGATAAAATATCTAAGAAGGGGAAAATTTGTTGCACGACATCAACTGTAGACAGAGAGAAGGGAGTGAGAATACATCCAGGAAATAACCCTGTGGACACAAAGGTCAGTGAAGCAGGAGGGGGAGGAGGCACTCTGGGTGTTGGAGCAGAGATCCCTCTGCAGCCCATTGTGAAGATCATGGTGAAGCAGACAGTGCCCATGCAGCCCGTGGAGGTCCACTGCAGATATTCATCTGCAGACCATAGAGGACCCATCAGTGCAGGTGGATGCACCTGAAGGAAGTTGTCACCCTGTGAGAAGCCCATGCTGGAGCAGGCTCCTGACAGGACCTGTGGACCTATGGAGAGACAAGGTTTGCTGGCAGGACGTGCCATGCCATGGGCCACCCATGCTGGAGTGGTCTGTTCCTGAAGGACTGCTCCATAGATGGGACCTACACTAGAGCAGTTTGTGAAGAACTGCAACCCATGGGAAGGACTCACAATGGAGAATGTAGTGGAGGACTGTCTACCATAGGAGGGAATCCATGCTGGAGCAGGGGAAGAGTGTGAGGAGTCCTCCTCCAGGGTAGGAAGTGGCGACACAGACAATATGTGATGAATGGACTGTAACCCAGATTCCCCATTTCCCTGCACCACTGTGTGAGAGGAGGTAGAGAATTCAGGAGTAAAGTGGAGCATCTGAAGAAAGGAGGGGTGAGATAACAGTGCTTTATGATTTGGGTTTATTTCTCATTAACTTACTCTGATTTTGTTGGTAATAATTCATTTCCCCAAGCTGAGTGTGTTTTGCCTGCGCTGGTCACTGCTGAGTGATCTCTCCCTGTTTTTATCTTAACCCATGAGCCTTTTGTCATATTTTTTCTTCCCTGCCCATCTGAGAAGGGAATTGATAGAGTGACTTGGTGAGCACTTGGTGTCCAGATAGGGTCAACCCACAACAAAAATAACTGGCAGCCTTCGTATCTTACCAGGTCTAATGAAATACACTTACCATCTCCATTCATATCCATATAACATATGAATTATAGGTATATATTAAATTATTTTATTTTAGGCTATGCATCTACAAATAAATGTAAAGGCTCAAATTCACAGATAATTTTCTCAGAGAAGTCCCATTCTGCGGGACATTGCACAAACTTCTAACAAGAGATAGACCATGCTACAGGGAGGTTAGAATTTAAATCGACAAGACAGACTGTGTTGAAGAAGACACAGTGACTTTCCTCTTATCTTTCAGTACAGCACAGGTGACTCCAAGTACAAGACCCAAGACATCAGAAGGACATATTTCACAATAGCTCTAAATACATCTACCTCAGTCCTTATTTTCCTTCCCCATTTTATATCTGTTATGGCAGTCATTTAATACAGTGAAGAATATTGAGAGCTTTTCTAGTGTTACCAGGGTGGCTTTGTGTCTGGATTGGTTTAGTTTATTTAAATGATGCTTACAGTACAAGAAAGCAAGCATTTATCCTGAAAATAAGAATCTTAGATAATATTTGCACAGAAGATTTAAGGTGATAGACTGAAACAACAATCTTTGCTTTCTAATATCCTTCTATTTGTCTAGTCTTTAACAGAACATACAAAGGCATTATCATAAGCCAGATGAAAAGCTCTTGGAGTCACCATGAGCCCTCAGTAATGGGTAGAGTATTGTTGTTTTGTTGAAGATCCCAGACAGTTTCAAAATTTAATTTGAAAACTAAAAGCACAAATCAGTTTTTTCTTCCTTCTCTAGGCAACAGAGTAGAGTAAAACCATGCTAGTTGGAAATCTCAGCACTGTTTGATATCCATTCAGCCATATCTTCAGTCATCTTAGGACCTGTGACCAAATTTGAAATTTGAAACAAAGCAGCATTAAAGCAAGAATTTTACATAATTAAACAAGGAAACAGACAAGTTTGTCAGCAGGCAGTAGTAAAGTATATTTAGACACTGTTCCATAAATACAAAATTATCTAACTGGCATAAGGGCCTAATTTGTGTATTTGCTTAAAACTTCTTCCTTAGACCTTTGCTTTTACTAGAAATCACAAAAAAACATTACAGGCAGTCTTCAGCTGAGCATCAAGATCTCTTTAAATGTTTATATACATTTTTCATAAAATTTACTCTGAAATTATTTTTTTTGTTTTTAATTTGAAAAAGCAAGTATTTCTGCCTGCCTTTTATAATTGGATTATTTTAGCTATGCCATCTGAGAGATTTTATTTTCCAGAGAGTCTTTCATTTACCCATAGCACAGTTTAATTTCTTATAAATCCTTGAGGATCTAGTGCTTTTATTAATCTTACCTAAAGAAGATATAACAGTCAGTATGGCATCACTAACTAGACTATGATATTTTAAAAAAATTATTAGCGATCAGGGAAATCACATGCTCTCTGACTATCTTTTTGAGGCCATCCCATCTTCTACTAGGGGTATCATTAGGCTTATTAAATAGCTTCTCCAAACTTTTGACGTGAAGAATGTCCTTCATTAAGAAAGGGTTAGAGTGTCCTTTATCAGAGGAAGCACAGTCTTCCAGATTATATTATAAAAATTGCATATGATCTGACTGTGTAGAATGATCACATTTTTCCTTGGTTTAAAGATATGACTATTTCATAACTAAGAAGTATTCTGTTCATAGGTAAACATTAGTGATTTGATTCAGTGGTGTTGCAAAGAAGTTATGTTATCATAAAATCAACATACAGAAATGGTATCTCTACTCCCAAGAAGCATATTGTATGGTAAGCAAAATCTTCCTTTTAAGGGACTTTGCACGAAATTTCAGTAAAGCTGAGATTTGACCAGTAAAGTTTTATTCTGAAGAAACAACTACAATTTCTAATAAGGCTTATACAAAAGTGTCTTTTCAAACTCTGGAAGAAAATATCTTTTTGAATTATTACCTAGTAAATTCGATGTTTGTCCAATGTTTCCTTAGCCAAATAATTTTGGAAAGTTCTTGGTCAGCACGTCAAAATGTTTTACAGTCTCTCACTCAAAATTATTTGCCCTGTGTTTTACAGGAAGGTCCTTCTCAGGCAACAGGGAATTAAACACTGTTTCCAAAGTCAAGACAAGTAATTGTGTTGTTGAACTAGCAACCTGACCCTCAAAATCAGATGTCTTCATGGACATTTTTCTCAGTAACTTTAGCAACTGGTAGTGTAAATTTCTATATTGGAGATAGTCAGTCTGGGCTCCTCCAAGAGAGAAAGAGAATTAAAATGCTTTAAAACCATTGTTCATTTGAACCATTTTACACGTTTCTGTTTGGGTACATGAAAGCAAATGCTGCAAGTGCTCATTTTTCCTCTACTGCCTGTAAAATAGTTCTGCTGATTCCAGTTCTTGCAAGTTATATAAACATCTCACAACAGATGCCAGCATTTTCCCGTAGGATTTACATGGAGAAGCATCAACCTTTTCCAATTCTCATACAATGTTTGTTTGGTAGTAGGTTTGAAATACCATTTGCATAAAATCATAACTCACATTCTCACTTGCAGATTTGTAATTTACAGAAATGTGTTAGGAAAGTCTCAACAGACAAACCCAGGCAAAGATGTGATGGACATCCCTATTCAAATTCAAAAAACGATATTGCTACTTCAGACACTCATAGTACAATCTTTACATTCCAGTAATGTCACAGGAAGGAGGAAAGGAACAGCAGGAAGCTAAACCCAAGTTCCTTGCATATCTTAATGTAGTTAACTAATTAACCTGGATATTTAAGTAATTTTCCATGTGAATATGGATATTAATTAAAAAGGTACAACCAAACTAATTCAGGAAGCTGGTAGATCTAAGCTTTAATTGTCCGACTCTTTCAAAACCAGAGAATCTTTTTCAAGACAGCATAAAATTAAGAGGTCAGTATTAGGTGGGCCTTGGATTTTCTCACAGAGACCAGGTAGTCCTAAAGATAGATGCTTTTTCCCAGAATTAAGTGATCTTTCCATTTCATCCAGAATATATGCCATCTTTTAAATTATTTAGTTGTCACTGACTTTGATTTCTGTATGCAAGTTTCTGGTTTAATTTTGCTTCTCTCTGGAAAACAAAATTCCTTATTCTTCTACCAGTTAACAAGAACTGGCTTTGAAACAATTGCACACACACACACAAAAAAAAAGACTATTGAAAAGAAGCATCTTAAATGCAAAAGTTCTGCAAAGAAATATGTCTGATAATGGAAATAAGCGCAACTGATTAAAAGCTTAAAGCATCTGGGAAAACGCAAATTAACTGAACTTCTGGAGTAAACAGACGTGATCTTTAACATTTAGAAATATGATTTCCCCTTCTCATTCTCTAATGAAACAGAGGCAGGACACTATAGCCTGCTTTATTTTTCACATCTTTTGTTCTGAAATACAGTTGCTTCTTCCTGGGTTTTTATTGGAGACATCCCAAGGCCTTATCCAGAAAAAAAGTAGACTCTTCTGAACTACTGAATTAGGACTAAGACCCAAGAGAAAATAATTCATTTTCTTAAATCATTATGGTTGATTAAAAATAAAATATAATGATTAGAGAGAGAGACCGTACAAAAATGGAGAATGACAGCAGCTCAGTGGAAATATTTTCACTGGTTGCTCAGCTATAATATTGTCATCAAACATTTTCATCAGCAGAAGGGTTTTTGCTGGCTCATCTTGTGTAAACTGTATAGCAAATTCTGATCTGAAACCAAGAAGAAAAAGGGATGGAACTTCTTAGCCTGGAGGTATAGATTGTTTATATTACCACCTTTGTTATTGCTTTCAGTTAACTTGAGCAATTCACTGTGTTGTACAAGATTGGACCAAAAGGTCATGTAAACCCCCAGATCTTACTAGCCTATATTTGCAAAGAGGCAAAAGTGAAGACTAAGGATTCAAAAGTTCTACAACTTAAGCTAGGTCAAGGTTATATGTCCAATAAAGTATATTTTGAAATAAGAGTATGTTTTATTATTCTCAGCCTACCAATATAGAAAGTATCTAAAAGGATCTGGAAGTCCCGGAAGACACAGGGTTCATCACGAGCCAGTTCTGTGCCCTGGCAGTGAAGTTAGACAACAGCATCCTGGATTGTAGCATAAGGAACAGAGACAGGTGATTTGAATAAAGTCACCATCTCCCTCTACTCAGCATTTGTTAGTCCACAACAACATACTGCATCCAGCTTTGGGACTCAAGTACTAAAGAGATGATCGTAAATAAGAAGACTGGGGGGCTCTGGAGGACTTGCAACTGGGAGGATAGGGACTTGGCCATATTAAGCCAGAAGACAATTAATGATAGCCCCACAATACTTGTGGGACGAATATCAAGGAGAGAGATCCAGGCTCTTCACCAAAGTGTATAGTGGGATGATGGAGGAGAATGAGAAAAAAACAAGAGATGTTCAGGCTGGATGGAAGGAAAAGCTTTTCACTTGACTACTGTCAAGTTACCCAGAGAAGCTCTGTGATCTCCATCACTGGAGAAACCCTGAGATATGTGATCTGACTTTACCTCTGACCCTTCTTGGAAAAACAGATTAAACTACAGACCTCCTAAGGTCCCTTTTCACTTGAATTTTTGTGTGATCATACAATCCTAGAAGGAAGAAAAAGACTTAGAGCTAGATTCTGAATTTGAGGTGTAAGCAAAGAGAATTTCTTCCTCTTTGTTTCTTTATTAAGTTTTCTTGAAATAGATTGTAGTTTACATTCACTCTGAGTAACAATGCTGCATCAAAGAAATTATTTTTGTGACATTTTATCCTTAGTAGAAACAGCCTTGAAAATGTTGAAGTGTAGTTAGTCATCAATACCAAGAATAAAAATATTTCAATCTTGAGTTCTAGTATAATCTTTATAACTGACATAATCTTCATACAACCGCTTTAGCACTTGCTTGAAAGCATGATAGTTTATGATCTGTGATTATCTTTGTGATCTGTCCTGACCACAATATGCAATGATGCTTTCTAGGGTACATTCAGCTTACCGAATATAAATGTCTATCAGTGACATAATCATCCTGGGGTGCTTTTACAGACATTGAATAGAAACTGACACCCTTAAATCCACGCTTTCACCCTCTAAAACTATCTTCTTTGTGGTCCACTCTCCAGCTGCTAGCACTTAGATCTCCATCTACACATATGTACACGACACAGGTAATCGCTTAGTCAGAAAAAGAGTTAGAAATGGATTTTAATGTGGAGACAAAATAGACTGCTCACAGGCACAAGATGTGGCCAAATACATGTGCTGACCAGCCCTGTTTACATGAAACCCTCCCCTTTTATCCCCCAATCTGTCTTCCCATACTTGTTCCTTTCCAATCACCTTGATCCCTCTCTTTTGCCACCTTTGGTTCATTCCTCAAACATCCCATAGTAAATTGTGCAATTCTAAAATGCTGTCCCCAGCACCACACAAGGTGTCTCGCTCCCGCAAGCACTGACCCTGGGCCCATCCATAAGGTGCTCTTCCATTGACCTCCCGTGCTGGGTGTCACCACTGGTCCGTTGGGCTGAGGCTCCTCTGGACAGCTAGGGCTGTGTCTCTGAAGGGGTTCTTAGAGCTCCCCGACCTGTCCTTGTGCCCCTGTTCACCTTCATGTGTGTGGAGATGGACCTTTTATCTTGTAACCTAACAATACGTATTTGCAACAGTGAGAGCCAGAAGTGCAAAATTTATCATCCAAATTTTGCAAGTTGTTCCAAAACAACACTAAAATCTAAGGGCTGAATACCAAGCTAATACAAATCAGAACAGCTCTCATCTGGCTTTAATAATTTCGGTGTATCACCACTTTAACTGTGCCTTTTCTTCAGCTTTACCACGCTATGTAACTTTCATTTTATATTCCATTTTTCAGGCATTAGACACAGCTACATGGCAATATTTTCAATATATATGAAACTATATGAAAGTTACTCCTTCTCAACTCCCTTATTAAAAACTTTCTGGAATACTGCATGGTAGACTAGTTAAGTGAATATCATGTTAGATATGTTATGTTGTCATGTGGCATCTATAAAGTCTTCACAAGTTTTTAACCATTTTTCCCCAAAATTTTCACAATAATAAACACCTTTTTTTTGTTTGTTTCAGATAGACATGGTATCATTAAAAAAAGGGGAAAAAAAAAAAAAAAACATAAAAAGGAAATGCTTGTTTTATGAAAAGACAATAAAATGTGTCTGGGAAGCTTTAAGCTTTGCTAATTTTTGGTAGCTTTTCCTTTGTTTTTCCTTCTATTTACAACCAGTTCAATGCACTACATCTGAAGATGACATTTCTTTTTTTCCCCACCAAACAAAACCAGAAAACTCCAAGCACCTAGATCGTAAATTTATTTTTCTCTTTATCTTGAACTCCACTTGAAACTTTGTTGTCTGACAGTTGCGTCTCCCTCATTACCGACGATTTTGTGGTATCACTTTACAGCTGACTTTGTTCTGACACATAAGATCAGAAAAGCCTGAGCCTAAATGCCTAAGTCATAAGTTTTAACTGTCCTTCAGTTTAAATGCTTCCTGAAGACTGTTCTCCATTTGGTGATTTGTAGATGCCAGGTTTTTTTTCCCCCCACTGTTATTACATTGCCCTCTAGAAATGCTGACAAAGATTGGCTGCATGAGTTTACCCTGTGTCAGCCTTTCATATTCTCCCAAGTTGAAATGTTTCTACTGTCATTAACAAGAAATATTCAACGTATGTAGATGCATATTCTACACACTATTATGCTTCCAAATAATTTCCTTTGTCATGCTGTCAGCTTTTTCAAGGCCACTAGGAAGCGCCAGTCTTTGTGTGTAAGACCTAACTCACCGTGTGGGACATAGAGGCTGTAGGAAATGTAGGTACCCTGTCTGTGGGCAACTGTTGACCTCTAGACACTGCACAGAGCAGGGAGAAAGGATCCCCAAACCCCAGAGTGTTTGTGGTTTCTGAGGATTTGTCAGCCACATTTTATGAAATGTGGGTGTTGATGAGTGTGCTATTTAAATTCTCCATTTTTTCAATTAGTAAATACTTAGACACGACATGCAAGGCATGACTGTAAAAACAGCTCCAGTGAAACAGGCTTTCAAAGTTTATCATCACACTAATGACATTTCAGATTTAGCTAGGACCATGCTCTAAAACACATGCTCAAATATGCATGGAGAGCAAGAGGACAGATGAAAAGCCAGTCAGAGACTTTCTTTCCCAAACCAAGCAACCTGTATGAACAGGGCATAGGGGTTACCATGGTGAACCTATGCAGAAGATGGTCCGAGGGCAAAAGGCAGCTGCTTCTGACTGAGTAGTATCATGGCAGGAACCTCCTGTGTTATGGATCAATGCTTGCTGTCTTTATCCTTCTGGGAGAAAATCTGGGCTAGTACAGGGCTGGACCTCTGTGGAGCTTCCTTAACTCACTGACATATGTCACTTGTTGTGGGAAGTGCCATCTACTGCATTTTTGATACTGCTGTGGGATTAACTTTTATAAGGACGATAACAACTTTAATACAGGACAAAATAAATGCAACAATCAGAAATTACTCTTAAAGGTGATAAGATACAGACTGGAGGAGAGAGTGAGATACATGTATAGGAGTGATGGGGGTAATGGGGATATTTGAGAGAGGGGTGTTTAGAGAATGAAAAAATTTTGGGGAAAAAATAAGATCAGGAATAGTTAAGGTTGACAATGTGGAGAGCAAGCATTAAGGGACATGTGAGACAGTCAGAGATGGGATGCAAAGGCATCAACAGGAGTCTTTAACTTGGTAAAAAACGGACTAGAAAAGAGTTCTAAAGAGAGGCAAGTAAAGAGAAAAGATGACTGAAGCCATAGATCAGATATAGTAACACTTATCCACCTTTTTGAAAGTTTTTTTGCAGGCTAGGGAAATGAAGGCTGTGGAATGCAGCAATAGTTTCCCAGCTGACTAGTAGGAGTAGTGTTAATATGAATATTGTAACTATTTGTGATGTGGTGGCAGGCAAGAGCATCACTGAGAATCATTGATTATCTGATGCTATGAATAATGCAGATAAAGTAACAAAACAGGCATTACTGCCATTGATAGCTCCTGGCTGGCCCAGATACAGTAGACACCAAGATAACATAACAAATAAGACTAGAACTGAGCACAAAAACACTAGTCACAGCTATTTATGGATCCAGAGACTCAGAAGCAAATGCTGCTCCCTCTAGAAATCTTTCACAAGGAGATGTATAACTAGACATTGTGTTTCCTTATCCTTATTACTTCACAAAGAGTATCATCCTACTGGGTGAACTCCCCATCTCCTACTCTTCTCAAACCTACAAACCATCTGCAAATTAATGGCAGTGTTTCTATTTAATCTATTAACAATTTCTGACCCATAACTGAAAAGAGCAAGAGCTCCTGACAACTCTGTAACAACACAGCTGACTCCCTAAGCAGGTTCTGCCCTGCCATCTCTGACAAGGATTTCTTTACCCATTCAGGTTTTCATGGTGCTACAACCTACATGAAATTAATTTCCTGTTATAAGAAATACATAATAAAAATAAATGTTCCTTGTACTCGTGCAGAAATAGAAATTAATAACATATTAGGCATTTTCAGCCCCATGCAAAAACTCCTATGGTTTCATGTAGCTGAAGTTGGAAAATACTTATTTGCATCGGTCCAGTTCATATAGAAATCGTATAAAATCATGACAAATTTTATAGCATTCTACTTTAAATTTAAGAAAAAGGCTATTTTTTTTTTCCCAAAAATGTAATATTTAAAATCCTAGAGGAAAAAAATTATCTCCTTTGGACACCACAAACAAAATTCTTTGATTCAAACACATATTACTTATTAAAAGCAATAAACTAAAATCAGAATACTACTTTACAAGAGACAGATACTGCTTCTGTTGTCACTGAATGTACCATTTAAACCAACTAATTCTTACCACTGCTTATCATACCGCCTGTGAACAAATGTTCCCTTTGCCTGAATTCACAACCAGGCAAACCAGGCACATTAGCCTTAGACCTTATCTTACCTCAGAGAACCTTCTTCATTTCCTCTAAAAAGCACGGAAGCCTTTCAAGGACACTTGGACTTATAATGTTACATTTCCATTATAAAATTAGCTGCATGAAAGCCGTTTTTACTAGGGAGAATTAGATGACTTTTTGACTTGGTATCATGCAAAGCTCATGGAGATCAATGTTTTTTCTTTAGAAAAGTGCATACGGCAGATTCTCAGGTGATGTAAAGTAACAATTTGTATGTCAAGGTTTACCACTTGTTGAGGTGATCAAGTAGGTTTCATTTCTATAAAATACATTATTTAAAGAAAAAAAAAAAGCTATCAACTCTATCTAAATATTTAGAAGTTGTTTATCACCAGGAATCTGGAACAGCTAACTGCCTGGGTTACATGGTCAGAAAAAAATGTCTGCAGTTTCCTGACACCTGAAATGTTGCTTTCAGGTGAGTTCCTTCAGCTTCACAGTGTGCTGTCCTTATACAAAACTTACACAGGTCTAATTGCCTTACTTGTCCATTAAAGCAATCTGGTAGGATTTCAGGGTACGTTGTTATATAAGTAGGCATTCAAGTTAGGGACGAAGCCACGTGACAGAAAGAATTCTGTGATTAAAGAAAAAGCATATATTTTATGTGGACTACTGCAACACACTCACAAGTAACAGATTAGGATATTGTCCCAGTAAGTGATGCAGAAGATTAACTTTTCCTGGTGAAAAGTTACATAAGAAAAGCTGATATAAGTCAAGATGTAGGTCATTCTTTGAAAGAAGAGTTTAGATATAAGTAGATTTTTACTAAAAAAAAAAAAAAAAATATAAACTTTCAATAAGCTTTCATCCATCCTCTAATAATACCTGAGATTAAGTGTCTAAGTATTATGCATGTCCCAAGCTCCTTTTAGAGACAAGAGAAAAGTAAAAGCATTTCCAGGACTGTTTCAAACCACAGGTCTTCACAGCTCTGGATAAGCGAGGACTTGGGTTTTAGCTGGGATCACAGGAACAATGTTTCTGTGCTTGGAGAACCTTCCTGTGCTGTTGCTGAAGGAAGATGAAAACCAGATGGTGGTAAAGGATCATGTTTCCACACCTGAGAAGCGACCATGCGGTGTATGGCTGGCAGATTGAACTATTACAACAGAAATTTGGCATTTTATCCCCTTGATATCTCTGCTAAATAAATGTCTAGGACTCAAAAATCCTCATTTCCCTATTCTTGTATCACCTTATCTTGATTTAGGTGGCTCAATTAAATGTCTGGTACATCAAGTGTTATCCAAGAAACAGAAAGCATGAGATGTGTTCTTCATTAAGCCAAGTACAAATTTGTTTGTTTTCAAAGGCAGAAATTTACTGCTATGAAAAAAACTACTGTGTTTAGAAACTTAAACCTGAAAACTCAAGCACAGGGGCACTTCATATTCGCCTTTGTGAAACTGCATCTGCATAACATAGGGTTTCCTAATTGCCATCCTGAGCTCAAGAAGTAGGTGCAACGGTGATATAACCCAAGGCTCACTGTCAACACCAAAGGGGCCAACCAGAGCATCACAGTAAAATGTAGGCAGTGATATTTGTTCCTATATATTAACTCCTCTTAATTTAAGCTTAGCTGTAGAGTGTGTTGACACCTTTCAAAAGTTCAAGTAACCAGGGCTAGCCCTACATTTCTGTGTATGCTTTGGAAATATGAACTACGATACAAAGGTGTCAAACCCCATACAAAAGAAATTAATATCTGATTCACCCAGTGAAACAGTTCTCTATTTAGAAGAAAGATCTATGGTCAAGTAGTGATGTCTTTCATCAAAGAAAATTCCCATGGAAATCAAGGGTATTTCTGCCAGATGAAGGACTAAATAAAAAACATAGGTTCTGACCCTACTGTTCATAACTTGTGATTTATGCCCCGTTTTTACCAAATGATGCACTTCATGGATTCTTTAATTCAATACTGCATGCCATCTTATTCCTGTTATTTTAAGAAGTGATCTGTGTAATGTTAGCATGATGAACCTAAATTGCAAAACACACTGGCTGTCTGCCAAGAGTTTGAAGAGTGAGGCACTCATTTTCAGACATGCTTGACAGCAACTAGATTTTTTTTTTTTTTTAAGTACCCCTGAAGGGATATGTCTAACATGGTTTACAGACTGGGAAGGACTGAAGTGGGCCTGAAGGCAAAAGGTTCACTCATCAGAATATGCTCTATATGAGAAAAATGTCCAAAGGTCTCAAGGTGACTAAGGACAAGTCTGAATATTGTCTCCTGACATCTTGGACATCTGCTGTTTAAATCAGATTTTGAGGCTGCTCAGAGGAGCTCAGTGCAGCAGAAATAAAATAAATCTACAAAGAAACGTAACCAGTTACTTGAAAGTAGTTTCTTCTGCTGACCACTTGTCCAACATAAAAGGATAGTACCATCAGTGGGCAAACCAGCAACCAAAGTCCTCCCTCCACTCTTAAATCATACACCAAAGATTCAAGGTGGCGCACCACTAGGGGGATGAATAGACCACTGTATTCACTTACAACACAGGATATGAAGAAAGATGCAAGCTGGCCAAGGAAACATGCCATGGGAGATGGAATCAGCCAGACAAGGAGTTTAATTATGTAGAAGTTTTCCAAAGAGAGAATCATGATCTTGCTCCACCATTCTGGGATCTCCACTTGCTGTGAAGAGTCAGGGAGCCCTTTCAGTAACCAGAATCCCCAGACAGCACATACACAACATAAATAAGTCTTCCAGTCATACTGCCAGCAGACTCAGTTCTTATAGAGGTGCCTTCTTGCCCTGCCTCCAAGTTAATGTGAAAGGCTGGGGATCCTGGTGGTGATCTCCTAATCAGTTCCCACCCAAGGCTGGCCAGATCCTGGGTGAAAACCAATCAGGAGGGTCTTTCTTGCCTGGTTGTGGACATCATCCATATACCAATCCTCATTCAGGTTGGGATTTAACCCCGACACTTCACTAACTAGTTCTCAGTTTCCATCAGCCCACATTTATAAATTCACATGTAGTGTATTTTCATTTTTGTATGATACGCTTTAGTCTGGTTGGCAGGGGAGTTCCCCTGGAACTCCATCTTTCTGGAGAGAAGAGTATTGCATTGTTTTTCCTTTCACCACTTTGGAAGAATTTTTCTTACTAGGAACATTATTCTACATCTTCCTACTTCTAAGTATCTTTTCCTTTCCTCTGAAGGATCTAGTAGTGGAAATAGTATTAGCTAGTGTTGGAGAAAGGTTGCTAGATTTGAATGTGGGTCTGATCCAGTCTGGCAGTTTCTGTGATGCTACCAAAGAAATAAGGATATATTTGAAAATCTAGCACTAGGGTTCACCTCATACCAGACTGTGCCATTTTTAAGTGAGGATGAATATTACAAGAGCAATTCCCTTACTAGTGGTCATCGAGGTGATTTCAGACTGTGACATGAAACCTCACTTTTTTGTTGGTTTGTTGGTTCATGTTTTTTGTGTTTTATCCTGGTTTTGTTTGTTTTTGGTTTTTTTAAAGTTGAAGTTTAGGAAATTTTACTATTCATAGTATATATTCATCATGTACCTTTCTTGAATAGTTAAGAATGCTGAAAAAAGTGCTCTTTTGAAAATCTTGTTATGTACTGTCTATATATAAAAAAAATTATATAATAAGTGCAAGCATATATTTCCCCCGATTCTTTTTAGAACTAAAAAAGGAATACGTTATGTAACTTATATATCTGCAGAAGTAGATTATCCTCCTTTTTTTTCTCACAGTCTGCTTGGAGGAGAGATCCCTTTTCATCATGATTAACTACTGAAAAGTGGAACACTGGATGATTAAAAACATTTCCTTCTTTTTTTTTTATGAAATTATTTTTCCCCAGAGGCTAAACAGACCATGCTCTCTATATAAATATTTTTCTGCAGATCATGTTTAGCTATGTATGTACAGATTCCATGTGATCGAACTAGCGAGGAAGAACATTCTGATCAGAGGTATGTGGTAAAGGACAATCTCAGAATTAAATCTGTGTCAAGACTGAATCTTCTTACTCATTTTCCCAATGACATTAGTGAAGATTGTCCTGCTAGTCTATAGGTTAGAATATTTTAAAATTTAAATCTCCTCACTACCTCTTCTGGATTACTAAAAGTTGATGACAATCTTCAGTGTACTTTTGTAATAAATATTCAAATGCATGCAGCTAGAGCTTCTCTTCCTTTCAAAAACAGAACAAAACCAGTTGATGTGAACTACATAAAGCATTTAATTCTTCAAAACTCACATTCTTGTAAGCATTTGTAGACAGCTAATGACTGATCTTTAGTCTTGTTTTGATAAAGGAAATTTCTTACCTCACAGCAAATTAAGTAACCTAGAGATTTTTTATTATTATTATTTTCAACTACGTTATTGTTTCATACTGAGTTAGCACTCAGAAGACTCAGACAGAGATTTAGACTTGTTTTGCAAGATACGTTATGAAAATAAAATAAGTATATGCCGTCTATAAAATAGTATCCACAACAGCTTGTTGTACAAGAACAAGCATTTTTCTCATGTTTTCATGTTCTTACTGTTCCATATGCAATTTTTTTCTCCTGTAAGTGGGTATTTTTGTTCATCAATTTATTGAAGGAAATTTGATTACTAATTGGAAGAACTGGGAATACAAGTATATTGAATTTATGTCTTGAGAGTATTATTTCTGTCAAAATGTTGTAAAATTACAAAACTTAAAACATTTTGCAAAACAAAACAAAACCAAACAAAACCATATCAGACCTTTCGAGACTGTTATAACAATTTTTTTTGTCACCAATAATATGACAAAGGATCATCCAGTTTAAACAGGCAAGATTATTTTGACTTTAAAATATTTAATTGGAAGAGACAGTGACATGAAATGTAAGACAGTCAGCAGGATCTGGATTTGTATCTGGCTTTTGTTTAACTGGACAACCTTGAGTAAGACAGTTGTCCTACCTTTTTCCATCTACAAAGTAGTGATAGTGATGCTGATCTTCATTTCAGTGTGCCTTTCAATTTATAGACCAAACACGCTGTACAAAGTCTGAAATTTAAGGGTGTCCCCTTTCGGGTCAAGTTCCAACGACAATGAAAAGACAAGACTCCCTAAGATCATTAATGACAATTTGTAGAGCTATTTGCAGAATATGCATAACAGATAACAGAATCTGCCTTATAGTAACACTAAGCAATTAATTGCATAAACATAATACCGCTTTCCTATGATTGGTGTTAAGAGCTATATATACAAGGCTTCTTTAGAGTTTTGAAAGAAGAGTATATTAAAATTCTTCTCCAGTTACCACTGAAAGTTTTATCCAGTCTTATGTGTTATATCTTCATAGGAAGATTTAAATAAAATGGCTGAGTAGAATAACAAATTTCTCTGAATACATTGACATTTCATAAATGTGACCTATGCTAAAATCAAGGCAGTGGCCAGAGAAGTGAGATGACAACAGAAATTGTAGTCTTTGTTCTATAAATAGAGAGACAGAATACATGGGAAGAAACTGCTTTTAGTTAACACCAATTAAATACCAACTTTTTAAAGCTTGCTGACATTAAACAGAAAATTATGTTTGGTCTTTTTTTAGGGCACATGAAAAACAAAATAATTTGCTACTGTGATACAGTAAGGGAGATGAAGT
>NW_008628805.1:61921-66481 GCF_000691845.1 Merops nubicus
TGACCAGATGTAAAGGAGGTCTTTGAACAGGCAGTTACAAAACATTCACTAAACTCCCAGTAATTCTGGAAGGAGAATACCTGTTTAGAGAGACAGATGACTACCTGACTATACTTTTCTTAGAAAACCATTCTATATGGCTTTCAAAACCATGGCCAACAAACAGGAAAACAGAAGGATGATACTAAGCAAACCCTAGGAGCTTAATTAATATAAGTCATGAAAGAAGGGGAAAAAAAAGGTCTTTTCAGAAAAAAAAAAAATAAAAAGGGCCTGCCAGGTTTCTGGGAGTGGACACTTTCAGACTGAGATGCCAACATTACTGGTACAAGCAACTAATCAGTTACTGCCATCTGCAGAGCTAATCTCACAGATCCACATTGATGAAGTTTTATGTATATCATGTCACAAGGGTGCTCTGCAGGTCAGATCTTGTCCCCTCTTATACCAGAGGGAATCTTACCACTGACTGTAACAAATGCAGGAACATCCTGCCAAATTTATGACCCATTACTTTGGCCCTGCACAGGACAATTAACCTGATGTATTATTATTATTATTGCTGTGCCAGAGACCACTGAAGAAAGCTAAAAAGTACTTTTCACATTTATATAAGCATTTATTTTAATTTCGTAAAGGACTAGATGAAGTTAAAAGATTATTTTTTTTTCCCCACAGTTTTTCTTCTATCTTAACTTCGTTTTTAAAGTTTAAAATACTTTAGGAATCACACTTGCAAATAACATCTTCCAAAAATATCAATATGCCAACAGTGAAGTCTGTTTGAATTTTCAGAGAGCCAGAAAGGACAGCTCTCTTGACTACGTGTTTGTGCAAGTAGTAGTGACTTTATATTAATATGTTAATAACGTCAACATCAGACGTTAATAGATGTTAATAACACCAACATCACTGTTGCAGCTCATTAAAGCATGCAAGAAAGGTCTAAGAATATCTAAAATGGCATTTTTAGTATTTTAGGTGAAATTGTTTGGGGAGGGGAAACAAAGAACACCTTTCTCAATGATAGTGTAGAAATAAAATTGGATAATAACACCCCCGAAGACTGAAGGATTGAAGACAGAGAGATGGCATATTCTCATTTTCCTCAAAAAGGCATATTCAAATTTTTGTTCAAGTTATTCCAATCAACATTAAATGCCTACAATGTATTTACCAGATGTTTGTAGTACACTGAAATACATGGCATAGAAATGTAACCATGTTTGAGAGAAGCTGTCTGGGTACAGCTACACCCTACAATGGAACTTCTCAGAAGTGCATGTGAATTTCTTTTCTGCCAGTTATGACCTGACTATGGCTAGGTCGGGAAATGTGTCATATAACTTCCAAAGCAGGCATTTGGTTAGGGTATTGGATTTGATGTTGCTGGAAAGTATTTTGTCAATTTAAGTTGCAGAGCAAAGCACTCGTGTGTTTTTTTCTCTAGTAAAGAAAGTGCACTTCAGCACAAGACAAAGGCAGAAGAAGCAGTTGCCAGTTCAATCAGAGGGTACTGAACTTCACAGCAGCACATGACAACTTAGCAGAGCCACACATTCCACTGAACTGAGCTCTAGAAAGGGCAGGGAGATGAAGGGCTGCAGTCCCCTTAACAGTCAGTTGTAAATCTGTTTGCACAACCAAACCCATCAACAATGGCTTTTCTTCCCAAAAGCGAGCAGTTAGTTGCACACTAAGGAAAGGCAGCATGAAAATATATGCTTACCAGCACCATCTAGTGATGTCTTCCAAATCATTGGTTCCTTGATATTTGGAATTCAGAAGAAAGCTTCATAGGTGTTTTGTCATCTGTAACAGCATCCCCATGAACTTGACTGTATGATCTTTGATATGTCTTTGAGGGTTTTTTGTCATATTCTCATTTTTATACACTACATGCTTACATGTTTTCAGTAAAGGTTTTTAATCAAAATACAGACAAAAATACCTGAAATTACTGAAACTTATGTGATTGATAAGAGTACAGCTTGAAGTGGTTTAGTATTGTACTATCTCAATAATTTAAAAGTGTTGACTGTATCTCAGAGGATCTTGCCTGGAAGCAAGTTGTTGAAACATTTATTCACAAGTTATTAATTAGTAAAAGCCTGATGATGACATTGAAAGATGTTTCAGGTTTCTGAAGACCTTGAGCATTCATGCTGATCAGTAATGACATTTTGGACTTTTATTTTGATTCACCTAAGTTTCCGCTACAAAAGTAGCTGTGTTATTATCTGCTGCAACCTTCATTTATTTATATCCAACAGTGACATTATAGGAGAAGAATAGCAGGGGGACAGAAATATATAAAGTATTTAAAATCATTGTCTTATAATAAACAAAAGCACTGTATTCTACATTTCAGGAGGCTTAACAGGCATGATGCCAACAGAGAGGTAACATGTAGATCAGAGCTGATATATCAAAGGAAACATTGCAAGCAAAATTCTTCTGAGGACTTAGGAATGCAGGACTGGTAGAGACAAACGTTAAAATATAAGAAGTTTCCTTCAGGTATGAAAGAACATAGCAAATGGAAAAATACTGCCATAGCAGATGAAATACAAAGCATTTCATGACAGCATAATGAAGAAGGAGCTAGCCTGAACACAAGACTTCACAAGATTGCAGCAGTAGAGAAGAGAAAATAATATTTTTTAAACCCTCATGGTGCCAAATCCTAACTTACTTTAGGCTGCACTCATTGCAAGAGTGAAGAGATCAAGTAGATTTTGATTGTCTTGGAACAAGGGTGAAGCAATCTGCACACAACCTCAGGGTAGGTCACACTATGGGGCACAGATGACCACAATTTCTCTTATTACATGGCTCCAGAAAGAGGATGTGGTGACTGAAGTAATTTCCTTCTTTTGAAGATGGCTCTAACACATTAATCAACACTTTTTGCATTCATTCAGGGTTGTTGGTTTCACTGAAGATCCTCTGTCCTTCAATGTGCTCCTTGTATGTGAATTTTAGCTTTGTTTTTCTGCTAATTTTGAACATGTATATTTACATGCGTATGATCTACTTTGTGGATGATTACAGCTGCTGTAACACATATTAAAACTAATGATTTTCATCTTTGGTCCTAAAAAGTCTCACAGATGTGTCAGACCCTAAGGTCATAATATCCACTGAAATCATAAAGAGAAGGAGGTTTCTGTAATGTATTGCCCTGTTTAATCCACCTTCTTTTTTGTCTCAGACAGTCTCAGACCACCTAAAGTTCCTGGGATATATGAATGCATTACCAAAATCCACTGGCTGGTTGTTTTATATGTCGATTACACAGCTAACATGTAAGATCTTAACAGGTAAGTCTTGCATCACAAGAATCTTTTCAGATGCTGTAAGATACCCAGCACATGGTTTATACTGAAGAAAAAATCTGACATGAACAACTACTTCCCCTTGTCTAGAAGCATCCATTAATCATTTCTTCTTTCCACAGGCTCTGTTCTTCCAAAGAACTGAGCAGGAAAGAGAGACAAATATTTGACTTAACCTAACATTTTCCCTTCTATGCAAATTTTTCTGTAGTTGTTGTCATTATTCTTATTCTGATGGGAAGAAGTGAATTTCACCTTTGTATCTGTGTCAGCATGGCGTCTGTACCCAGATACCTGCACAGCTTCGCAAAGGGTTTAGTAAGGAGGAAGTATCACTACATGCCTAATATTATTTGCTATGGATCTAGCCACAGCTGAAGACATGATAGTGAGGCATCATGATAGGTAGGCATGTGATCTGATCATGTAGACATGTTCTCATCATTAAACAATTCATAGCTTTTGTCTCCGAGTCCCTTGCCCTTTTGTCCTACATGAGGGAGAAGAGGGTCACCAAAGAATGGCACTTGTACCTATATGCTGATGTACAGGTTTTCTCTACAGAAAAGAGAATACAGCCTTTGGGATTTTTTAAACTTTTTTTTTTTTCCCCCATTCTTTCTGTGAAAGTAGCTTGAAACCAGACAGAATCATAAAGATAAAAGAAGTTCCATTAAGTACCAGCAGAGATGCTATTAGCATGCTAATGAGCAGATGTTTTCTTAAGGAAGAGATAAAAGATATAAAAGGTGTCAGAAGAAAAAATAGATCCTTTTATTTTCAGTGTGGAATCTAACACAGGAATGACCAATAGGATAAAGTAATTCAGCAAAGGAAGAAGTTTACAAAGTCATTTTAGAAGTCTTGGCAACATTGACTAAGGGATTTCAAAAGTTGTTATTAAAAGTTTCTTTAATAGTCCTATATATACTGGTGCCCCCAAGTGAAGAAGACATGTTAGATAGATAATGGCTTTTCACAATGTAACTAAGCTCAAATATTACAACCAGTTAAACAATTTCCAAAAAAAAATAAAGTGCCACAATATTTCATGTATGTTCAATCAGAAGAAAACAAATGTGGTCACTAATAGCTTAAACCAGCTACTTAAGTTATGAATAACAATGAAATAGGCCTTTAAAAACAGAAGTTCCTTAGGCCACATATGCATTTATTTATTTTAATCTATATATATATATGTGTCCTGGTTCCGTGTAAAAAG
>NW_008628806.1:0-21658 GCF_000691845.1 Merops nubicus
TGCTGTTCTGTGGGCAAGGCAGCAGCCCAGGTCCAGGGGAGTCCCCCCTGAAGGAGCACTCGTGGTCCCATTGCAGGCCACAGCCTCCCTCTGCCACGGACGGATCCCAGGCTGGGGCGTTCCTCCAGAGGACCAGTTCCTGCTTTAGCCGGAGGAGCAGCGCGGTAGGAGCAGCGGAGGGAGGGTACTCATAGTCACAGTGGCCCTTCTCCCAAGTGTTCTGCTGCCACACAGACTGCCCGAGGGCCGGGGGAATGCTCCACAGCTCAGAGCACAGCCCGTCACGCAGGGATACACAGCAGCAAAGCCTCGCCTCAAGTCCCTGCAGCAGCCAGACTGCACACACTGCTCATGCCACAGGAACAACAGCATCTCACCCTCCTCTGCCTGTGCCCAGCGTGATGGAGCTGTGAATGAGAGCAGGGAACCTGTCTCCCTCAGGGTTTTGCCCAGCCACGCCCAGGGCCTTGGAGCACCCCCCAGGCAGATGACCTCCTGGCTGCCACTACGATCTCCGGATCTCCGACACCCAGCTCAGTTCCCTGAGGCTCATTTCCATGCTCAGCATGGAGGGGGCTTTAGCTCTTTAAGTCAAGCACAACAGTGTCAACCTAATACAGCTCCTAGAGTCAGAGATGACTCCCCCTCAGAAATAAATAATTCTGAAAAATATTGTTCCCATCCCCTGCCTATCCACTTGGATACCATCATGACTCTGATCTCTCCTGCTCCCTACAAGGCTGGGCATGTACCTGAGCATCTCCTCAGCAGCTGCAAGTCCTGGTTTTCATCTCTCACCATAAACAAATCTCTCCAGTGCCCTTAATCAGCTTCCTGAAGGCTGTTGGGAGACATGGCTGAATGTTGAGCTGCTAATCGCTCTCTGCAAGAGCTGACATCTCTGTGAGTCCTACCAGTAATCTTCCCTGCTGCATCCTGGCTGCATGGTATGTCCAAGTCTCATCAGGAGGCTTAACATAAGGGAGGAGGCCAGAGAAAGTCTGTTCCACGAGCTAAAGCAAACCGAGGGCTTTGGCTTACGCAGCTTGCCCAGTGTCCACTTTCAGCCCAGGAAGCCCCCCAGGCTGAATGTGAGGGCTCAGTGTGTCAGTGGTGATGCCATCTGGGGGAGAGGAGGAGTGGTCAGAATGAGTTTAGAGCTGCTGGGGTGTCTTCACCCACTCTGCTATGTTCTGCATTCCCCCAGGGATCAGGAAAACACTGCAAATGGAGGGCAAATATGCCCTCATGCCTACTAGGGATGATCTGCATCCCCCTGGCTGGGTTTTGGAGCAGGATCCCAGGGGAAGTGCAGTCCCTCTCTCCTTGTGGAGCTCAGAGGAGGCTGCACATCAGCAAGAAGTGAGAGCCCTGAGATGAACTCCAGATGGGAGCTGATGAGGCACAGAGACCCGGGGAGGCGGCAGATGGCTGCAGCCACAGAGGAGGGGGCTCTCCCAAGGAGCAGAGGGAGGCTCAGGCAAGGCTGCACAATGCAAAGAAGGCTGAGAAAATCTGCAAGTTTGCTGGAGCAGAGCCAGGGGAAAGCTTGAAAATCATTCAGACCGGGATCTTTGGACTAATGGGACTGTGCAGTTGGTGGCAGCCATGTGGAGCAGCCCAAGGGCACGCTGCGTGTGACAGTCCCTGGAGTGCTGGGACTGCGCAGCAGAAGGTCCTCACCAAGGATGCTGATACACAAGCTGGCAGCCACCTATGTCCCAGAGCCTCACTGAGTGCTGCTCCACTGCCCAGAGAGGCCAGGAACCCCCAGAGCATGCTTTCCTGTACCTACCCACCCTGAAGAGTGAAGACCAGAGTGATGCTCTGCAATTCAGAGCTTTCTGCAGCCACTCTGCCAGGGCATGCTCTGTGCCAGAGGAGGACTGTCCCTGGCCAGAGAGGTGAGAGACACAGCAAGGTTAGGACACCACTGCCTGGAGCAGTCCTCAGCACCCAGACACCTTCTGATCAGGACCAAAAAGAAAAAGAATCTTACTAGTTCCTGCCTCATGCTCAGGCTGAAGAAGGACAAGTTGAACTCCCAGAGGACAGCCAGTGTGTCCAAGGCCAGCTGTGGACTGGATAAGGCAAGGTAGAAGTTAGATGAGGTGCTGAAGCTAATGGCAACTTTGCAACAATAGCCTAAGGGGATAAAAGCAGAGTCCCCATGTCCCTACAGCTAAGGGAAAGTCTTAATTACCCTCTTCCCAGCTACAAATTATGAGTATAACCAGTAGAATGTTACTTTGGTTTAGCCTAAGCCCACACTGGTAGCAGTTTATGAATAGACATTCAGGATGAGTAAGAGGAATGTGGGACATACAACATGACCCCTTGCATCAGCCCCCAGGCTTCCACCTCGTGGGACCACCTAATTTAGGTATCACAACACTCAGCAGAGCTGCCTGGTTCACTGGGCTGCTGGCAGCTCCTCCTCCACCCTGCTCGTGCTGCCCCTGCCCTCACACCCAGGCCCAGCCTCTGCTCCAGAATGCCAAAGTCTTTAGATTCTGAAATCCAGGCACACTGCACGGAGGTACCTTTCTAAAGCTATCTCTGAACGACACCTCAAACCCAGTTTTGTTACCAAAGCAGTGCTTGTTGCTACCACAGCTGCTTTCTGGGTCAAAGGAACTAATTTGATCACGATTTCATGTAAGAGGGTTTTAACCTTCATTATTTTCAATTGCAGACTAATTTAAATGCAACATTCAAAAGGCCCCGCAGTGCAATTATACAACCAACTGCAGGAAAATTAATAGCTCTTAATTGTACCATGGCAGCAAGGTGATATTTGCATCAGCACTTTTTCCAAGAAAATTTCTTCTCCATAAGTGCCACCTCCTTACCCCCCCAAGAAGTCCCACTAGGTCCTTCCACAGCAAGCACCTTCTTGTACACAGCAGCAAACTCAGCCCTGCTGTGCAGCAAGCCCTCGCTGCCCTGTGACACTCCACATGCACAGAGGCAGCTAACTGATGCATTTATCTGGGTTTATTTGGGAAAACGTTTCCCCTGTTATGCATTGTTTCCAGGGAGCCCTTCATGCTGGCTCGGTGCAGGTGCTACAAGTGAGCAGAAGCTTCTCTGGCCAGCAGCCTCAGGGCAGGGACCTGTGGCCTATGGCCTGGCTGGGGAATGGCCACTGGTGTGACAAGTGCCTGTGAGGTCTCAGGCACTGCCCGTGCTCCCAACCTGCTGCTCTCAAATTCACTGGTCTGCTGCTGTGCATGTCCCCTGCCAGCACAGCCCCACCTCAGCTGTCAACAGGCCCATGTTAAAATGCATCTCCCCGTGAACAGGAACGGAGCTCTGTGCTGCCAGGGCACTGAAGTGAAGCACCAAAGCCTGGGGCAGAGCAAGACCAGGAGCAGTGCAGCCAAAGGATGGGCTGGCTGGCAGACTGGCACTGCCCGGCCGTCCCTGCCCCTGCAGCCCAGGCCACGTTGTGATTCCCCTGCCCCAGCCCACACAGCACCCTGCTCAGGGGCAGCCACGGCAAAAAGCTGCTCTGGGTGCATGTTTGGGTGCCTCTGCAGGCGGGCAGGCAGCAGCCTACTCAGCAGGAGCAGGAGGCACCACTCACACTGTTCCACGGCCCCTAGGAAGAGCTGAGGTTTGCTCTTCTGCAAAGAGGGGTGACCAAACCTGCAAGAGTTTCTCTTCCCCAAGAAGGGATGTTATCCAAGGGGGGCTGGGAAGCAAGAGCCAAAAAGCAGTCTTACAGCACCTGAGCAAAAGCTTGCCAGTTTACCCTCTCCTCTGGGCTCCTGCTGCTGCCCAGGTCAGCAAAGGCAGACACCAAGTGCTCTGCACTGACTGGAGGCCCCTGTACCAGCACTGACCATGCAAGAGGCAGGTTGGTTACCAGTGAAAAAGGAAACATGCCCAGTACCTCCAGCTGGAAGTGGTCAGTGCAGAAGCCTGAAGCCTGGGTACGAGTGTCCCCAGCTTGGGCACGCTGTTCTGCTAAAGCCAGGCCAGGTAGTCTTAATGGCCTTGTCCAAATTTAGGAACCACTGGATACTCAGAAAAGCAGCAGCAGCAGCCCAAAAGGGTTAATCCAACAAAGATGCTTCAGCATTGCAGAAGGGAAGCAGGAAAACACAACTCAAAAAAAAGTTTGCCTGCCGTAAGTGGCAAGTGCCATTATCACTGTGCAAATGTTAGCCCTGAGGAGTTTCCTGAAAAGACCACAGTGACCCTGTTTGATCCTTGAAAAGGAGAATAAACCTTGTTTGTTTGGGGCTTTCCTAAACTGGAAGTTATGCTTATGCTGGAATGGGATTTGTTTAGTAATGAAATGCAAGGTTAAGCTGTGACAGGGATGTAGCCATGGGAATATGGGACTGGCTATTGATGCAAGTTTGCAGGAGTGATTTGTGTCACCACTAAGAACATCAACTCTATGTATTCATCAGTGTGATCACTGGGAAAATAAATATGTAAAGCACACTTTAAAAAAAAAAAAGCAGGCTATAAAGGAATGCTTGAGGGTGTGCTTCCCTGGAGCTTTCCCCAGTGTAGCCCTTTCTGGAAACTCTGAGCACACTACTTATTTCGCAATGGTCTAACAGAAAAAAGAGCCCTCAGCTGATTTGGCTTTAGCAGTCAATGATGAAGAACATCAGCAATATATTTTGATTTCTGCCTGACCAAGTCCAGGGCCTCCTACATTAATTCTACTGCAGCAAATCACGACCATGTTCATTTTAGATGGGTTTGTTTATCTGGGCTCCAGCTGATCTCAGCCTGATCCAACAGGCAAGAGTTCCAGCACTAAAAAGAACCAAAGTGGCTGGGGAAGCCTAGACATCTGGCCTGCTGCCCAAACTGTTCTGTAAATTTTCTCTTTCCACACAGCCCTATTGCAGGTCAGCCTGTCCTCCCTGACCTGAGCCTTTGCTAACAGCCAAACAGCCCTTCCTCTTCTGTACTCATTACAGTCACTCTGCTCCAATCTACACTGGATTAACATCAGATACAGATGGAACTGGTTTCTGAGTGGTAGAGCCACAGCACCCCTGTTGCCCTGCCTTACTCAGTCTTGTTCCAAAGTTTCAGTCTCAAATATTGCTGTAGCTTGGAGAAATAATTACGTCATTTCGGTTTGCTGCAAAGGTCTTACCTGATGGCACATCATGGGAGTTGGTCTCCACAGCAAGCTCTGCCTTATAAAAATAAGAAAACACTACTGTAACCCTCCATAAATCTCATCTTTTCTGGCCTAATTACTTCTTTAACCTTTAGTCAGAGAGTAAACTACCCAGCACAATAACTGTTTTTCAGGGAAACTGCATAATGACAGTACAAGTGGTAAAAAAGGCAGTGGCTTAAAAAACCCAATCTGCTACCAGAATCAACATCTCTTTCCAGCAATGATCAGCACCCACAGCCCTTGCCAAAGGGCACCTGCAAGTGGTGGCACCAACCACCTACCAAGGTGAGAATCAGGACTTACCTCCACTGCCAAGCAACCACCCAGGTCTCCTCCACCTGCACAGGGAGAGGAGTGTACCAGAATAAAGCCCTGACTGCTCAGGATTAGAAACACAGCTGTTGGTGCTGCTTAAAAACCCATTTAGCAATGTCATTCTGTTACAGGATACCTTGTGCCATCTAGGAAAAGTATGATGATGGTCAAGAAATGCTCCAAACATCTCTCTTATGAATTAAAGTTCCTCAAATGCATTGTCTATCCAAACACCACTTGAAAGTGGACAGAAATAGTGGCTAAGTTTAGCAATAAAATGTCACAAGCCCAGAAACCACAAGCCCTTGAATTTAGGTGCTGTGTGAAACCTGCAGAGAGAGGGGCATGATACACTGTGCCAGTGCCATGCTGCAGGAAGATACCATCACAAAACTGATTATTACATCAAACCATTTCTGATGTGAAGCATCAGTTCAAGCATCCCTAGAAGACAGCCTTCTGCAGATTAAGATTCTCCTCTCTAGAGAACAGTGATTGCACATTAGTCAAAACACTGCATAAGCACCTGAAGGCAAGACTAAAGTTCAAATACTGGGATAATTTTAAAATCTTAATTACAATTATCTGGAGGAAAATAATTTTTTCACTCATCTTCATTATTTGCCATCCCATGAATAATACTCATTTTCAGAGGTAACTAGCAAACCCAAGAAGCCTATAAAGCATTTTTCAACTTTGGAATCAAAACCAGGAGTGTCACAAGTGTGACCACTCAAGCTGGAGGCTTCAAGGAGGCTCCATAATGCTCTGTGCCCTCTTCATGCACATGGACATTTCAACCTCCATGAGATTCCCACAGCTCAAGGCTGAGCAGATGGAGTATTACAGAGGAAAAAAAAATTTAAAAAGAAGATCATCCAGAGAAGAGGGCTCTTTGCTCCCCAGAAGCCAATGGACCTCCCTATCTCCCCTAGCAAGAATGTGGTTTTGGTAACTTTGTCAAGGTTCTGAGTTTCTGAGGGCTCCTCTACCCTTTTGAAGCTTCTGTGAAGCAGTGACAAGATGACAAAGATGAGATTTTTACCCTTAGGCATTAGCTTCTGAGAGAGTTTTAGGCTTTTAGCATTAGGTCCCTAAGTGAATTCCACTTTCTCTCTGGGAGCACGAGATAGATAAATTTAACTCCCATGGAGACAGTTAATCAGTCATTGAAGGGTGAGTCATGCTCACCCGAGCAGGACAAGACCTCTTCATTCAGCACATGAGCTACGTTTTGTCTAACACTTGTATGATTTCTCAGAATTACCTAATGAATTATTCTGAATAAATCAAGTTACCTTGCAGGAATTAATTGAGAAAATTGTATGCACAGGCTTAGAAACTTAGTCTTGTATTTTAATTTATTTTTCCCTTGACAGCAGGAAGATTTGATTGGACAGTTTGATTTCTAAAAGAAGAACTAACTTTGCACTCATCTGGAGTCCCTCTTCTACCTTATCCAAATTAGTAATCAGCATCTGAGGAACTTCAGGACTATCCCATTCTGAAAAAAAAGAAATTAGGAACTTTCTGGTTCAGCCTAGTGCAGGCTAAGAGAACTTCTGAAGCCTTGAATACTTCCCTGGGATTTTTTCCAGCAGCTCTCATGGTGGTCTAAGAACAGGGTTAGCCTCATCACCCCTAAGTCATGCTGCTTACCAAGAACTTTGGTTTAGTAGCTCCTTACCCAGCTTTTGAAACCCAAGCAGATGCATGATGATGAACCTAAAGGTCTATTTTGCTCCTACAAGTCAGCTGAAGAAAAGTTTTTGAAATAATTTTCTCGGATAAAAGCCAATTTCTCCATTAAGAAGCACCTAGATAGAGAACTGAACTATCATCCCAGGATCCTACTGTCTTCTCAGTAGGTTTACCCTTCACATTCAGGAAAAGCATCTTTCCAACTGCCATATCCAATAATGCCAATGATATTTCACTCAACTGACTGAGTCTCATCCCCAATTCTTTTACAATTGGCTTTTACAAGATATTTTTTTCAGGATATACACACAAGCACAGGTAAAATATAGGCAAAACAGTAAGAAACTGCTGTTAGTGATAAAAGCACACATCACAACAGAAAGTCATCTAGGCATGGAAGAAGGTGGCTTCTAATGACACCTTCCCATTTCCCAGAATGTGCTTGCTAGGAAGCACGTTCACTGCCTCGTCTACACAGCTGATGGACTCCAGCCTGTGGAGCTACAGCCACAGCATTTCTGGGCTTAACAGGCATCTTTAACCAGATTTTTTTAAAAGATAATACTTTTCATGATGATTTTCCATCTGCATGGATTTTATAGCTTTTGTAGTGTCTTATGTCTGTTTCTAGAACTCCTGACACAAGACCACAATACTGACAATGCCCTTTAAATATTATTTATCCTTTTTAATTGGTACAACCAGAATCAGCTTATTGAGAAAACACTGGAAATTGGCATCCTAGAGGCTGAATTTTAACCACACCTGATGTTAAGCAGCTATTAGCCAGTTACTCACAATACATAGTTACTACAAATCACTAACTATGCCTAACTATTGCTAGTACTTTACTTTGTTTTTTACTGCAACATACCTCCTGAAGTCTTTTCTACAAAGTTCAAGGATATTAACATCTTGTCTTCTGAAAGACACTGTTTAATTGAAGAATAAATCTTGATTTAGAATATGGTCAGATAAAGTTAGCTCATTGTGAGGCACAGCCAGAAGGAAATCCAGCAGGCTTCCAATAACCCCTTCCAGCCCAGGAAGCAGCTGGACTTTCACACACCTGCCTGTTTTAACCATGCTCATGACTTTATCAAAGGGATAACACTTGTTAGCTTTGGATACACAGGGCCTCCTACCAGCTGTAAAAACAATTATCTAATCATAGTGGGGGCTTCTCATACCCCACTTACCTGATGAGCCTTCTGCTGTTTTCCTTCAAGAAAGACTTGACTATCTACCAAAGAAAGAACAAAACAAACAAACTTCAAGGCAATAATAATTTGCTGTAATTGTTCCTTCCTAGATGTGGGAATGTTTAAATTGCAAAGCTAAATGGGGGTATAGCCTGCAGTTCTCATACAGATACTGTCAGAGAAATGACTCCATGTTCCTGGCTGTAAAATGACGAGCCTATCTGGAAGTGTTGTTGACCTGGATGTTTTATGGCAAAAGGCTTGTTTCTCCTGCTCTGCACCACCTGCAACCTCCTGTGAAGAATCTTTTCTATAAAAATAGCTTAGAAATAATCCCAGTTTTGTGGAAAAGTGAGATTTTAAAAAAATTAAAAAAAGCTTTCTTTGAAGCAGGTTCCTCAAACTTCTGTGGCTCACAGCTGGTGTGCTGGGCCAGAGCCCTGAGGGTAAGTGAGAATCCTTGGCAGAGGGCTCACAAGGGTGAACTGTGCTCCCACTGAAGACAACTCTGGTTTTAGAAATAAAAGCTGGGCCATAACTGAATGTAATGTCTCACTCCATCCTCTCTAAGAAGTTATTCCACTCTCTCTCCCAAGATAACCTCTCTACAGCTGCATGCTTTATTAAAATAATATCTGCACTACACTTAAGGAGTTGCCTTTGGATTGCTTTGCTTTAGGGCTTCACTGCACTTTATCTTCCTCAGACCTTTTCCAGCACTGAGGAGAAATCACTGTGCTAGAGCAGTGTAACTCAAGTACTTATGCTAATACTTTAATTTCACACCCTGAGAAAATTTCTCTGTAAGCAAATACTCTTGGGTATTTTTATATACACTGCTTATGCACTCTGCATATAGATGTGCATGCACATCTATATAATTCACCTAGAAATTTTCCTACATTAAATGGCAGCTTCTAAGAAAAAACAAAATTTTAGACCATGAGCTGTATCAGCAGCTATCAAAAATGGTAATCTGGCCTCCAACCAAGTTACACGTTCTCTACTTTATTAGTAACAGGTAACAGTAAGGAACAATGTCACCCACGTATGCACATACGTACAGTATTGCCATCAAAATAGTCACAAGGAATTTTTAGTTTTGTCTTGAAACAAAGAATTGGACAGCAACAAAACCAAAAATATTAGAGCAAAAATATTTGCTATCTTCATGAGAACAATGACATGAGCAGTAAATAATAAATTCCATGGGTCTTACATGGAAACACATTTCTCGTAGGAATATTTTTTGCTGAGTTCATTCTAGTCCATGCGTTAACATCACTCCCCCTCTTCACAGAGACCAGACAAAATGGTGGTGGCAGGGAAATCACATCAGACACAGGAACTTTATCTCTGGTCTTTCAGTCATTAGTAGCCTATCACACTTGAGAAGGTGGTACACACATGTATCAAAAGACAGCAGCTGAAAAGGTCACACTTCCCCATTCATGCAGGAAAACTCATGGTCCACAGAATGGAAAATTAAAGCAATAAGTGCTTGTAGCTTAACCAAATTTCACTTGGTTGTAGATGCACAAGATAGTCTAAAGACTTCTCAAAAAGCATTTTTTCATTAGGCAACAGGGGTTGGCAGCTCTATGCACTCCAGTGATTGTCTCTGAAACAACAGACTGTCTTGAATAGAAGAGATGACCAAGAGGATGAAGTTAGGAAAGCACTATCAACCTGAAATGATTCATGTATATTCTTCCCACTTCTTCCTTTGTTCTTTCTTCCTCATAAAACATGGGCACTCAGCAACAGAAAGCATTTTTAGCAAGACAAACACTCACCTACAAAACAAATGCTCTGAAGGACTATCTACCAAGCTGAAGAATAACAAAGCACCCAGTTGCAGCAGTTCCCAACGATACCTTACACGTCTGCTATCTTCACACCCAGCCAACAGAAATGAGGGTTTTAAAGGCCACATTAGGAATTTCAATTAAAAACAGGTCAATGTTCTCTTTGTCTTTCCCACTGAAGTTAGCAAAAGCTTAACATGGTCTGGAAGAAAGGAACAGAGTTATTTCCAAGGCTAATTTCTGATGGGTGTAGCTGGAAGTGAGCAGTTGCCCACCCTGCTGGGCCCCTGGGGGCTCAGGGCAGCCCTGTTGCTCTCACTCACCATTACGTACCTTCTCTTGCATCTCCTAGAGTTCTCCTGAGGCATACAAAAGCATGCTGAAAAGCCAAGGCTGATGCCAGGGACTGGGATGTCTCACCTCACTTGGTTTCCTATTCCACCCTCTCATAGTTGACATGCAATTCCATTCAGTAAGTGATTACCTCTTTAACCAGTTATCATTTCCAGCCCAGACCTCTACTCTTACTGGAGGGCTGAGCCAGACTCTCAAGGCTGAGTCAGAAACCCTGTTTCCAATTCCAGGCAGATGCTTGATTGTGTGAATGTTTTTTGCTTAAAAAAATAAAGCACCAACTACCCCTAAACTATTTCTGCCGTTAGCTAGAACCTCAGTTTCTTGACAGGCAGGTAAGATTATTGCATAAAATAATGAGTTGTTCTTTATTCACTCTTTATTTTGCTGCTGAGCCTTTTATTTAAATATCATTGCTCACAGTTTCCAACTTTCCAGCTCCTTTTAGAGGGCACATATTAAATCCAACATGTAATTAAGCCTTCGTTATGAGGAATATTTTCTTTTCAGGGATCCAGCAGGGTTTCCACCATGCCAAAATCCTGTTTGGACCTTTCCAGAGGGGAGCCAAGTAATTTGGCAGAAGATAAACTGTAAGGAGCCAGAAGGACTAGAATATTTTTTCAGTCATCAGCTGAAGCCAACTAAAGAAACTGCAAACAAGTAACAAAGAAATTTTAAAATTATTTTTAAATTCAAATTCAAACTCAACCTTTGAATTTGAAGTGTGTACTGCACATCTCAGAAAGCATTCTGGATATTGCCAAAGATTTCCTATTAAACCTTTGAAAACACTCCCCCAAAACTGCAAAAATACTTAAGATTTTGCAACAGCAGAAATACAAAGCAGTTACAAGCCATAAACGTAAATGTTTACTGAATCTGTAGCTTGCCAAAGAATGAATATATTTTGGCACACATCATTATAATTTTTCCAAAGGGAAAAACCACCTACAGCTAGCAAAAGGCAGGAACTGTCACTTTCCTCTATCAGGCTGAAAACATGCACGTTCCTTGATGGAGCAGCTTGTATCACAGTGAGTCATTAAACACAATGAACTGCACGATGAAAGCACCTCTACTTCTGCTTCTGTACTCTTGCCTGCCACCTGAACATCTGTGAGTTACTTCTCCTCTATTCAGCTGTCTCACCAGAGGACTCTGCTCATAGAGCCTGCCTATGAGGAGACTACCTTGGAATTAAAAAGTTCCCCATACACAACTGTAACAATCCATGGAAAATTCTGAGTAGGATTCCACCTTCTGGATATCTGTGGGAACTCAGAGAGATGGTGTCACTGATGGTACCAACCTGCAGGCTCAGCTGAAAGACTGCTAAAGCTTAAATGTTTTCAAAGTTTGCTAACTCAGGTCTGACTTTCCAGTAAGAGTAGGGGCCCATCACCACTATGTGACATCAGTTCTCTAGGTGTGTAGACAGAGCACAAGATAAAGGAAAATTTTCAGAATCACTGCAGGGAGAAATCCACATCCCAAATTCAGACCAATGTAATAACACAACGTGAATGTTAATGAAGTCTGTTCCTTTTGTAGCTAAGATGCATGATACAAACAGCAAATAATTCAAAATGAAGCATCAGTATTTTCCTTTCAGTCATCCTTACAGCTTTCAACAAACTGCAAAAGACATGATTCAAATTATACGAGCACAAAAATTTCACAAGACAAATTATACAATTCACAACAGAGCAATAAATGCAAAAAAACCAACAGAACACATTTACTGATACTCCACAAATATTCAGAGGAGGTTTAACACACACAAAAAAAAAAAAAAAAAGGAATTTCTTCAGCAGCACTGATTAAACTCAAGATGAGGCAAGGAACTTCTTTACAAAGTAAAGGCACCAGCTCTTTGTAAACACGTACTCCTCTCACTTTAACTGAGAAAGCACTGAAAATATTCTGTGGAGGCAACCTGTGTGGTAGTGTTCCATTGCCTATAAATATTTCACAGTAGAGAGATCAAAGACCTTTCTCCTCCTTTTCACTGTATTTAATAAGAAAAGTTTTTTCTTCCATTTATCTAGTGGGAAGCTTCAAATCTCCCAAGAAATGCTACAGTGAACCTGTAAGACAGTGGTGTTCTATCTGCCTTCTGACACCTACCAAGATGTTTCAAGGCAAAAGAAATGTCAGATGCCAGTATGAAACACAGACATTTGCAGTCATGTCTTGCTTTCAGTATTGTGCTATACAGACAGTTTCCCAAAAGGAACCATTGGCTTATATTAAAAAAAAATACAGATACATTTTAAGAAAGGAATTCATGAACATCCTCCAGCTGTGCAGCTCCCTACTCTGACTTTTCAACTGCACTAGCAGACTGATCAACAACAGATCAGACACTTCTGATAACGATGACTGTGCTTCAGGATGCCAGATTTTCTCCAGGTACATTTCCTGAACATACACATCTCCACAGCATGAGTCATTTTTATGTTACTATTGAAATATTCCATACAAAGGTGAATTGTTTGCACCTTGAGCAAAATGAACTGGGCATCTTCACAGTTTGCACTGCATAACTACCATTAGTATCACCAAACACATTTTACTGCTCATACACACAAATCCAGTGATTAACACCAATATCATTCAGTAGCCAACCAAACTTGTGCATCTCTAAGTCACCTTCCTTCAGCTTTTATAAAGCTGATTGGCTTTTTAATGTAGTACTTTCAGGTTCTGCAGGACTGTCAACTGGCACCTGGAGAGGGCAAAAAAAAGCAAAAAGCAAGAATTAAGCTGTTATTCAGCAGAAGCTATTCCCAGCCTCAGAACTAATTATTAGGTTAGACTCCTGCAGTGTATGTAGTTAATTAGCCAAATCAGGCACTTATAGAAAGCCCTGTTTTCCCTTCTCTCTGTAATCAGAAAAAAAAAAACACCCCACCACAAAACTCACAGAACTGTGTTTCTTAGTGCAAGTCTAAAGTATATATTTACTGTATATAGATATTTCTGATATGAAGATTAATTTTTGGGTTTTTTTCTCCACTGCATTTAAACACAACAGAATCTTGATGATCAAAGATTGGTATCAAAGTGCCTTATTACCATAGGCAGCTCTCAATTATTTATGGTAATATAACAGAAGCCCAGAGTCCTCACTGTGATATCCTGACTAATACAAACAAAGCTGTGCCACAATCTAGGCTAATTACCATGGTGATAAGAGAGAACAGACAAATCATGAGCCACTGCTTATAACCAAGCTGTACACTGCAGAGACAACCCTGACCCGGGCTGCTACAGCCAGAGGATGCCACACTGTGCACACACAGCTGCACAGGCTTTGGGTGCAAGTTAACTGGTAATATCACAGCAAGGACTCTGGGCTTCTGTCATATCCTGGCTAATACAAATGAAGCTGTGCCACAATCTGGGCTAATTACCATGGTGATAAGAGAGAACAGACAAATCATGAGCCACTGCTTATAACCAAGCTGTACACTGCAGAGACAACCCTGACCCAGGCTGCTACAGCCAGAGGATGCCACACTGTGCACACACAGCTGCACAGGCTTTGGGTGCAAGTTAACTCCTAGCACCAGCTTCAAAATTTCTGAACCTTATGCAGACACTAACAGTGTGCACCTGATGACAGGCTATCAAAAGCTGCTATCCATGCAAGATGACTATGCATAAAAAAAAAGAAGCATGACAGAGGATCTTGCAACATCTGCCTCCAAAAAGCCATCACTATCTTGATTCAAGTGATCAAAAACCCTACAGCAGTGAAAACACTTTCCAGTGACAGCCTTACTTCTACTAGTAACTGTAATCATTTGGAAAAGCTGGTGAAACATGCTCTTGGGAGCTCCTGAAGAGCAGAAAGTGCTATGCTCACGTGTCATCTAAAGTGAGAGGGTGCTCAGTAGAAGAGCAGATCCAGCTCTTCATGCAGCAGAGTACAGAAACTGCAACATGACTTCTGTTCCTCAGACACTGACCTCACTTAAAGAGACTGCAGGTATTTTAAATAAAATACCTATTCTATAGCACAACCTCCTAACCCAATACACAAAAAGGCTTCACAATTTATTATGCTGCCTGCAAATATGAAAAAGCAAGATTCAAGCAATAAAATTAGAGATTAATATTAGCCATTTAACATTCAGGAAAATCTGAGAGCAGCAGGTCTTTTAGTTATTTTCACAGGAGCTAAGGGGAGAAAGAGATACGAGGGGAGCGTCCCATGTAGCTCAGTTATTCCAAAACAGCAGGGAAGAAGTTTTTGTCATTTACTCTTCTGCTGTTAATACTATTATGCCAATAGCAGCCCAGCATTCAAGTACAGTAATGCAATCATGGTGAAAGAGTCATCACTTACAGCTTTAACATCCAAGTTCATAATCCCTGAATTGACATTATGTCTTCGCAAATCTGATTTTATTAAGGCTGAAACAAAAAAAAAAAAAGAAAGAGAAAGGTATTTCAAAGCTTTGCAATGACAGGCATTGCAAGGGAAATATTTTCACAGTGCAAGCTCACGGAAGCTGCTTTCAGCACACGTTCAAAATATCTGCATTCACTCTTTTGCAATTTGAACTTACTGACAATTTAAACTGGCTCCTCACAGAAAATGACAATAAAAGCTTTTAAACCATGAATACTTCAAGCAGTGCTTGATGGTTTTAGCACTTTCAGCACATTTTTAAGTACCTGCATGTGTAAGTCATTGACATAGTTCAGGAATGCATCAGCAGTTTCGTGCATTTGGAAAACCAAACTCTCCATTTCTGTGTTTGTTTACATTTAGTATCCTACTCTGGAGACAGACATCTGCCTCAAATTCAAGATACAGCTCAAGAAATGGACGACAGGTAGCTGTCCATGTATTAGCAACATCATCCTTAAATCAAGGGGTGCAGGCACAGCAAGTATTTAATGTGAAACACAAACAAGAAAACCCCAAACCCTGCACTTACAACTTCCGTCAGCCCAGACAAAGAGCTACATTTTTAAATCCTAGATGCCCAAGACATCTGAAAATTACACAGAAATTCAGTACCTAAAAAACCCTCCCTATTTTTATATTAAAGAGAAATCCTTACTTCCATTTCTGTTTAATTACCTGTTAAGATAATGCCCACAAAAATCCAAGCACACAGAAAGAGGTTTCCTGCACGAGGACCGTAGTCTGTTGTGAGTTTTCCTTGAACAAGTGTGAAGACAATTCCAAATATCTATAAAGAAACAAGTCACTTAATCAGGGTTACAGAGAAAAGTCACCACTTTACTTTGCAAAGTTCCAAGTTAAAAAAAATCAGATTACAACAATGCAACAGAGACTTAGCAGCCAAGTCTAAGGAAGCTTTCTTAGATTCACAAAGAGTGGTCTCCCTAAACATTGCCTCATCTGAAAAATAAAATCATACAACCTGTGCTGAGGCATTAAGGAGACCTGAGGAAGTGCCTTCAGACTCTGGGTATGTAATTTCCACAGCAAATTCAAACCCAAGTGGGAGATAGCCAGTCATGAAGAACCTGTTGAAGAGGAGAGTAAGATGCCTTCAGCTATTACTACAGCTAAGAAAATCAGACACACACAGTAATTATCATGAATTCACTGGCATTCTGACCTGTCTGTTTGCAAGATGTAACACAACTCAACACTTGCTTTGCCTGCTTCATTCCCCCAACCACATCCAACAATTTTAGCCATACCTGTCTCTTTTTAGGACAGTGATGTTTTAATGTATTTGTTCTGTTTCCCACAACCACCTGTGCTCCCCTCCATACCTATGAAACAGCTTTCTCGGATCACTCCACAAGCCACCCCATAATTGAAGCCAATTATTTTCAAATAAAGGACATAAACATCATCGTTTGATCAGCCCCAACATTCATGCTGGAGGATAAAATGAGACCATCTACAGAGAGTGAGGCTGGACACTGGAATGTCTGCTAGAAGTGGCTGTGGAAAAAGCTAAACAGCCTGATAGGTGTCAGGAAGAGCAGTGGATTAGTGCAGTTGAGGTTGGTTGGTTTTTAAACTGGAACTTGGGACATTTCTGGCTCTACCTTGACTGCCATATCCAGATACAGCACTGGCACAAGTTGAGTGCACAGCAACACAATATACAGTAGAACCATTTAGTTAAAAAATGCAAATCTTGTTTCTGAACAGAACTACAGTAAGTATTGTAGTTCTCTTTAGTTGCTCACCCAAGCACTCCTCCAGTCACGAACACTACTATAAGGTATCCAAGGTCCAGGGTAAAAGTAAATACCAGCAATCCAATGAAAGAGAGAATGTAAACAATCAAAGTAGTTTGCCTGCAACCCAATCAAAACAAAAACAAAAACAATTAACATTGTTAACACAAGGTCTTAGCATGTTGTTGAAGCAAGGAAGAGCAGAACAAACATTACTTACTAACAACTGACATTCTACAGCTATATTTGCTTCACATAATTCTGACTCAAACCTGTCATGCAGTGAGAACCTCTCTCTTCCCAAACTTTCTACTGCCCTGGTTATATGGCTGCTTCACTCAAGGCTGAAGACATAATCAAACTCTGAAAGAGTGGACAATCACAGCAGATACTATTACCTTAAGACTACTTTAGTTCTCCTCCATGTAGTACCTCTTGGCCGCTCTGCAGCATGGCCCATTATACAATACATTAATACATGTGCAGCCAAATCAAACTCTTATTAGCAATAAAAATCAGCCTAAGAGGCAAGTCAGACAAGTCTTGTTACAACATTCTATTTATTTTTAATCTGGAACAAGGGAAGTTGTCCAAAATATTAAAGCACATGTCACATATTTATAAGCCAAAACACATGCAGAAACAAAGCCAATCTACAGCATTAACACCCAGTAAGTTGCTAGAGCTCTTGCACATAATGTACTAAGAGTTTCAGGGAGAACTACTCCACCACAAGCAGGGCACAGCTCACTCCTGTGGAGCGTGACACCGCGGGTGATGGACCTACCCCAGAAGGGAGTCCTGCTCCATGGTCATCCCCCAAATCAAAGCAAATGTTATCCTTACTAATAGGGCCAGGATTAGTATAATATTTAAAAAAAAAAAGAGACTCCATCAACTGCCTATCTTACAAAACAATGCAGAGCACGCTGTGAACGTTGATGCTTTCCTACAAGGAGCCCACTGGGCCACCTTGCCACTGCATGTAGGACATACAGGGTTTTCCTTGCTAGCCTTATGCTCCTGAAGAGACAGGAGGAGACAGTAAACCCCTTTACATCTTGCTATCTCCTCTCTTCTCTTTTGGCCAAGAACCAGCAAGAGTCTCAAGCTTTTGCTGTAGCCTCAGCAACTAGTTTCCACCAGGGCTGCTAAAAACTCTGGGATGACCTGCCATTCACCATCAGCTCACTCCAGCCCCTGTGTTGCAGTATTTTTCTAATGCCACGGCACCACTCTCCTACCCTTAACCCCAAACATGCCTACCCACACTTACTTGTATGTTTTAGTGTAATCCAGCCACAAACCACAAATAATCGAACCCACCATTCCTGCCACCACCAGTGTCAAGCCAATTCTCCCAGCGTTCACTTCTTCTCCCTTTCAACAAATATTTATATGGTGCTCATTAATAACTTGCTTGGACTCAGAGTCAAGTTCAGACCTCTTGGCAGTCATAAGAGCAAACATTGCTATGACTCCCATAGCTGCATGGTGCAAGACACTGTAAGGGGGTACAAAGGAAACCAAATGTCTGCACACACTTAACACCTACATAATAACAAACATCACCTCTGCAGATGTACTGTACCAAATAAAACACAACTGACACAAACCCAAGGACGACCCAAGAAGCTCACCTCATAATAAGTCACTATCATCTGGTTCAGTAATGTGGAGACAGAATAAAACGCTCCGGTCATAATACCTGCAGTACCAAAAGAAAACCTTCAGTCATTCCAAGTGTAGCCATGCAGATCTGCCACCCTAAAGGGTTCATCTCATATTTAAGACTCATATTGGGGGCAAAACCTTTCACCTGCCAGATAAAAATCTCTTCACAAGACCTACAGATGGTATTTTCAATCCTGCAGGGTTTTCCAACACTGACTGTTGAGTGAGTACAAGTTTGACACTCCCTCCCCCATAAAAAAAACACCACCACAACTGAAACTCTGTGGGTTTTTAGCACACATTTCAACTGTCTTGTCAGACTATAGACAGCAGCACCACTTACCATAACTGATCAGCAAAAGCACAAATGGAATATTTCTGAATAAGTTAATAATCGACTGCTTGTAGGAGTAATCCTTGGGAGGCATAGTTTGCAGGACTGCTTGAGAGTGACTAGGAGGGTATTTGGGCTTTTCTTCAAACACTGGGGAAACAGAAGGAACAATTGATTTGTCTTCATCAGACTAATGCTTTTTCTTTTTGAAGTATTTCAGTTTGATGAATTTCAAGAGATTAACTTGTGGGTTTTAACTTCCTTGGAAAAAAATTCCAATTTTCTCATGGAAAAATCAAGTCACAGGCACAAAAGATATGCTATTTATTTGGTTACATCTGACTCCTACCAACATACAGCCAAAGACAGACTTAGCCTGCAGTGTCTCTAGACCTTTGTATCTGAATAGTCAGACTAAGAGAGAATTCACATTATATCATATTGTCATTAGAGCAAAAAGCCTCAGTGAACTGAATATTCTGGGACGGGTCACCCCATTTGAAGCATGACAGAGGAAACTGGTTGTCACTTAACCCTGCAAAACAGCAAAGTGAAAACAAGCAAACTGGAGAAAATGTAACCTCAGCTACTTTGAGCAGTGCCAGATGCTTTGAGGGAGGTGTTGTGACACTCCCTATGGCCACCATTTCAATGGCAAGAACAGAACACTTACCAACTCCTGTTAAGAAGAACAAAAGTGTGGACACTATTGCTGTTCCATAGAACATGATGCTGATGTTATGTGCCATTAGATCAATATCATTAGGTTTATTTGGGACCAAAACAGGTGGCAATAAAAAGCCAATCGCAGTGCCAAGCTGTAAAGCAAGAAAACCAAAAATCATCTCCCTGTGAACATAAAAATTAACAGAAGTGAAAAGCCTTACCAGGTAGGATTCAGAATTTATTTCATAACAAGTATGAATAAAACTACAAAAGTAAAGTGTTCCTTTAGGATCATACTTCTGAGTCAATTGCTCTCAAAGATATTTCACAATCAGGTCTTCCACAACTCAGGTTTTAACCTTTTCATTTCTAAATTGAACTACAACACTACACCTAGTACCTAGCACGTTTAACAACTAAGCATTAAGGAAGTCTTGCAGAAGAACCTTTCACTGGAAAATACTGTGCACGCACAAAGATTTTTATCTGTCATCCTGCAACTGGAAGCCTAGAGATGGCAGAAGACTCCATCTACTCTCGTAGGAACACTTCTCTTTCTTGATCAAAATGTTCCCCTTGACGTCACCATCCTGCCACCACAGGAACAAAGACTGACATGCAAGGCTTACTGCAGAACTGGTAGAGCAAAGAAGGGCAAGAGAAAAGGAGCACCCTTATTAAGAAACACAAACCCAACACCTTTACCTGCAATACTGCTAAAGAAATAAAGAAAAATAAAAAATAAAGTAGTGGGTTTGTACCTGGAGTCAATTCCAATGTAGCAACTGATTTTGTATTAAAAAGAGACAAAAAACAAAGGTGGAAATTTGAGGCACATAAAGCATTTTAAAACATGAAGGAATAACAGTCTTGGACTACTCTCCAATGTATCTCTGTCGCTACTCCAAAACAAAACTGGATTTTAAAGTGTTAGAACAACTTTATTTTTTTTTAACTAAAAACAGTGAACCTATTTCAGATTAAGAAAAAAAAATAGGCACCAAAGACTCTCAGAGTAGCACATCCACCACTCAGAAAGTACTCAAATTAAAGGTGTGCCAATGTGCCTACAAAGTGCCCTTTGTGCAGATGCCAAATGAGGGTTCTGCTTTTTGTTTGGGGTTTTTTTCCCCCCCCAGACCATGCAATTTACACAGCATCCAGTGCTCACCTGAAGAACTGGTCTCCTTTGATGCCCACCCTTCAATACACGAACCCTACAAACATACACTCAGCACAGCACTACCCTCTCTGCCATCATCCACAGACGCTGTATTTTTGCTCAGGTACTTAAAACAACCACCCAAGCCTTCAGTCCAAAAAGGATGGTTAACCTGTCCACTGACACACTTCAACGGGAAAAAAAAAATGCTTTGGCAAAGCTGTAAACAGCCAGGTAGGAGCTAATGAACAACTCTTACCTTGCAAATATAGAACACTAATATTACCGCTGTAACAGACCAAAGTGCATGAACATCAAATCATTACACTCACATGAGGAAAACTAAAACCCTGGTTACCTTAATCAACCTGTACCCAACGACCCCAGCCTTCGCCAGTGATGCTGACTGGAATCTTAACACTTTGTTGCCAGAAAAAAAGCAGGGACAGTGGTGGGGGGAAAGAACAAGGCTATGGGAAGAAAAAAACATCCATACCATATCTTCACCCATGCTTTCACAGGGAAGCCTGTTCTAGCTCTGAAACTGGCCAAGACCAGGGACCTCGAGGAAATCCGTGACTGTTTCGGCTCACCAGTGATGTGAACTATCACAGTGCTACAGAAAACTTCAGGAGTCACAACGGCATTAATTACTGGCACTTAGTGACTTGAGGCCGTATTTTAAAAAGCAGCACCTAACTGCATGTTGGCACTGGGACTCTCCATGAAAGTTCATGTTCTTCAGCCCCTCCAGCCACGGGTGGGATTCAGCCAACTGAATGACGCCAAATGCAAGCGACGAGATACTGACTGCAGGAGGATGAGAAAGCAGAGCAGGATGACTTCTGGAAAGGGTCTCGACAGATGAACTCCGGGCAGCTGACAGAAGCGTGTGAGCTGCTCACACTGCCACGAAGCCGGGTCCTGCAAAGCCAGGCAAGCACCTAACTCCACCTCCATGCCGGTCCCAGCTCAGTCACCTTCCCTCTCTCCAGTGCTGCCCCAGAACCATTTTTTGGAGAATGCTTTTTCCCGCTTAACCCATTTATTTTTAAATCCACGCCACAGCAAGGCCTAGGGAAGCACCTTCTCCAA
>NW_008628807.1:0-15182 GCF_000691845.1 Merops nubicus
CTTGAAGCCAAGATTTCATATGTAATTATTTCTTCTCTTTAAAAAAATAATGCTAAGGGATTCTTTTTCCTTTCTATTTTTATTATCTCTTTGTTATTATTCCTGGTATTTTGAAAAAGAAGAAAAAAATTGGTAACTACCTTGCTGGATATAGATGATGTGTTTTGAACTCTCAAAGGAGAAAGTTCATTTTCCATTTTGTGGGGCCAGTATTTAATTGGCAGGTTACAGTATAAGAAGCAGAAGAAAAGAGGCTGATACTACTGCTTCCCCTGCTGTGCAAAGCATGATGACTGTGAACATGTGTGAGCAATCTCATTCTAGACAGCAATAGCTTGCTCAGCATTTATTTTGGGGATGTCAGTTTTTCCTGCAAAATATCTCAGTCCTTAATTTTAAAGACTTTTCAATAGTCAGATGTGCCTGCTCTACAAAACCAGGTGATTTTCTTTCACATACAGCTCTTTTTCAGTTCAGCAATAGACAAGCATCCATCAAAACTGCATGTTGTCAGCAGAACAGCCCAGTGGTCAGGGCAGGTGCTGGGAGGGAGGTCAGGGGAAATCTAGCCCCTTGTCTGCAGTCTCTAGCCCAAACAGGAGGTGATGGAGGGAAACATTCCTATCCCGAGATACATCATACTTCAGCTATTTTGGGTCAGAATGAAGGTTAAATCTGCTCCTGAAACATGTGTTCCTTACTTCCCAGGCATTGCTTTAGTTATTATTAAGCTACTCAGCTTTGCAAAACTGACTTGGGAATCGTTTACAGTCATCTTCACAGAGCTGGTGCCAGAGCTGGTCTGCTTCTTTAGATGCTTGATATCATTTCTTGGCTTTTCAGTTTATGAAACGCAGACCTGAAGATACATGGTTAAAGTGTATTTCTGCTCTGCTGCACCCTTGAAATAAAGATGCAAAATTCACTAGAATACAGCAGATGAAATGAGCAAGTAATAGCCGCTATATAAATGCTGCTTTGAAGAATGAAAATGCTGCAGAACACTAGTGAGAACTTTGACTGTCACGTGAAAATACAGAGTTTACTATACATTTATTAAAAGCCAGGCCGTATTTACCATCCATTTTCATTTGTGAGGTCTCCTTGAAATGACTTATAAAACTAAGGAACCCAGGCAGCTTTTCGCTAGGGAATATAAAACTATAGCAGCTGATACTGGTAAAATAGGTTATATGGAGCCTTAGAAATGACTGCTTGATTTGTCCAGTATTTATTGCCTGAGTAATGTACAGAAACAGCAAAACAGAAAAGCACAACTTTCCATCTGTGCTGCATTATGCCATACATAAGAACTATTTTTCATTTGAAATGGTGGTAGCCCCGTAGGCTTTCTTGCTTTGATATCCTATGCTACCACACATGATATGATAGAGTATAAACAGACTGACTATAAATCTGAATCTTTACGGTTTTGAAAGCTGAAACATTCCAGCACTCGCTTCTCACCAAAGAGGCCTCCTAAAGTGTAGTCTGGGTCAGGTGTATGGATTTTTTTTTTAAGTGTAGACCAAAGGTTGTTGCATCAGAAATTTGAAGCCAGCTAGGAAAACAGAAAAAAAAAAAAAAAAAATTACCAAACCCAAGAAAACAAAAGAGTGCCCGCATCTGGTACACAAGATGCATAGCTAAAAAGCTCAACAGATCAGGAAAGGGTTTGCTCTTTTAAACAGACAACTTTCAAACATTAATTTCCCTTTATTCTCTAAAGCTCTGTTCATAAGTTTATATGGCTTAAATGTCACCAAAGTGTGAGGCTGAGTGACACTGGAGGAACACTATCCTCCTTTATCTCTACCCATTTGTGACCAGAGAGAGACAGCAGGTTAAAACAGATGGGCTTGTAGCCTTAAATGGATCAAAGTTGTTGTTTAGCAGGAGGGGGCAGTTTAATTTTGTTTCTAATCCATGAGAATTTAAATTAGAACACATAACTAACTTTCTGGAACAGCGGAATTTCTGAATTAAATAACTTTCATTATTTCAATATCTTATTCCATTTCTCCATCTTGAACCTTCCGTATAAGTATGAAATTGTAAACACTTTCTAGTGCTGAGTAGCACTTTGGAGCCCAGCAAAACCTTCTGACTGCAGTGAGGCTGGTGGGAGAACACATGCTAGGTATTCTGAACAAAAACTTTCCTATACATATATAAAAAACCACTGATGGCAATAAAAACCTGTATATAGAGCTTGAACTAAGGAACAAAACCCAAAACAAAACAAAAGCCATAGAGTGACACTTCTCATGAAAAACAAATACAACAGCAATAAATCACGCTGGTAAGAGGGCAGGGGGTGGTGAAATCCAGATGCTTTGTCTCTAATATTCTCTCATTCCCTTAAGATATTTAAAATTCTCTTACTGGAGGAGAGACAAGAAGGGCAGGTGAGGAGGATTCCAGGTCCAGGGGTCCAGGGTTGTGAGGCTGAGGGAGGTTACTGGTCTCAGCTGTAGCTGGAAGCCACAAGCCTGTGGCTGAGGAGCAGCACTTTGTGATTTCCAACCACCTCTACAAGTGTGCCTGGGGCTAGTAAGAGACAGGTCAACTGACCCACCACCTTTGAGCTGCAAGCATGTGTGCAGTGGCCCAAACGCATACACGTGGGCACAAACTCATGTTATTGCAGTACTGAGAATCCAGGTGCTCAGGAGGTGAAATCCTAAGAGGACCCACCAGCAATGCTTAGAGAACCTACTGCATAAAGATGAACAAGTCCTGGAAATGTTAAAACATGAGTGGAAAAAAAAAAAGTGCTTGTGTCTCCTGTCTGTTCCTCAAAAAAATAACTGGAAAAATATGTTCTGTCAAGTTATTTGTTCATCAAAATTAAGTTTCTTTCTTTAAGGACTACATTGTATATAATTTTCATTACTAAGGAAGCACTGATAGGTGTGCTTATGAACCAAAGTACAAATTCTTCTTGGAAGAGCAGGTATATCTGTATTACAAATGGAGTTGTCCTGTACTCTAGAGTATTTATACATATGTATACATATAGAATCATAGAATCTAGGGGTTGGAAGGAACCTCGAAAGATAAGCCAGTCCACCCCCCCTGCCAGAGCAGGGTCACCTAGAGTACATCACACAGGAAGGCGTCCAGGTGGGTTTCGAATGACTCCAGTGAAGGAGACTCCACAACCTCTCTGGGCAGCCTGTTCCAGTGCTCCGTCACCCTCACAGTAAAAGAATTTTTCCTGATATTCACCTTGAACCTCCTATGCTCCAATTTGCACCCATTACCCCTTGTCCTATCACAGGTCATCACTGAAAAAAGCTTAATTCCATCTTCCTGACACTCACCCCTTACATATTTATAAACATTGATGAGGTCACCCCTCTGTCTCCTTTTCTCCAGGCTAAAGAGAGAAAAATTGAAAGTAGAAAGCCTCAGTATTGTTTACTTATAAACAAAAGAGAAGGTTCTGACTTTGGGATCAGAAAGACTCCAAATTTGTAATGCATTTACTAAAGAAAAACATTTCCAGGGGAAAAATAGAAAAACAAAAATGACATCCTCATGCATATAGTTATTATAAAGTAGCCCAAGGGGATTACACATACACATAGGTTTAGTAGAATTATAGTTGCTTAAACATTAAAGATTTTAAATTAAATAATTTCAAATATTATAGAAATTAAAAAGATGTTTTGAATTACTGAAGTGCAACAGCTATTTCATTTTAGATTTCTCTCAAAAAAACCCTTTCAGTGCTCATTTAATAAAAAAAGGACAATTTTGTTGGTGGTGGTTTTGCTAAATTTCCTTATTTACTGTCAGGCCTTGAGTCGGGAAGAAAAATAGTCTGTTCCCTCCTTCCTAAAGCTTCCCCCAAACACTGCTTCTCAATACTCCAGATACCATTTTTGAAAATGGCTGTATCACATCAGACTTCTGTCTTGAGTTTGAAACAACAAACCATTCTCTAAAACACTGACCCAGCAATGATTATGCAAATATTTTGTTACTAAAAAATCTAGAGCAAAGCATCAACCAAATGCGGGTGCCCTCACAACCCAGTAACCTGCTTGTTTCCACAGCAGTGCCTCACAATTTCTTATGATCCAGAGTGAACAACAGAGCCCTCTGCACACCTCTGTATGGTGACAGGCTTCACCCTTCAAAACAACATTTGTAGATTTGTAAAAAGAAAAAAAATGTATTTCTCAGTCAAATAGGGTATGTCAAGTGTTTTCATGACCTGTGGTGTCAAAGGCAGGTACCTGTCTTAGCTCCATTGCTTGAAGATGACTTAGTGATGGGGGGAGGGAAAATTTCAGGCTTGAATCATGTTGTTGTTTAATTCATCAGCTGAAATTGTGCATGGTTAGTTGAATTTATTTCAATGCTCATGTCTACACTGACCACTTGGATGCTCCAGAAATGACCAGGACCCCTCCTGCCTCAAAAAGGCTGTGTGCACACACACCAGGCACCAGGAACAGCCTGGCCAAAGGGGCTGTACTGGCTGAGATCTGGCCAGATATGGTCAAACAGACTGTACTTGGTGAACATCTTTAGGACATATGTGGAGGGCACAGGCCTTAGTACTTGCCAACTCCTCCAATACCCCTCAACAGAGGGGTCTTGACTCAGCACTGCTCAACTTTATTAGCAACTACCACAGTACTGAGGAAGAAACTACCTGAAAACTCTTAATGATCAGGAGAACCACACTCCTTCCTATGTCTGTTCATCTCTGACACCAAAATTCACAGCTTGGATGGATGTAGTTCCAGTAGATATTGGTATTACCTCAGGAAACACATTAAAACACCCCAAAGCCAAGAAGTATCATAACAATACAGTAGTAGGGAGGTGATTGTGCCCCTGTACTTAGCACTGGTGAGACTCCACTCTGAGTACTGTGTCCAGTTTTGGGCACTACAGGATAAGAAGGACGTTGAGTTGCTGGAGTGGGTCCAGAGAAGGGCAACAAGGCTGGTGAGAGGGCTGGAAAACATGCCGTGTGGGGACTGGCTGAGGGAACTGGGGTTGGTTATTCTGGAGAAGAGAAGACTGAGAGGAGACCTTATTGCTCTCTACACCTGCCTAAAAGGAGGTTGTAGTGAAGCTGGTGTTGGTCTCTTCTCCTAACTTACTGATGATAGAAGGAGGGGAAATGGCCTCAAGTTGCACCAGGGAGGGATTTGATTGGATATTGGGAAGAATTTCTTCACTGGGAGAGTGGTTAGACACTAGAACGGGCTGACGAGGGAGGTGATGGAGTCATCATCCCTGGAGGTGTTCAAAAAACAAGTAGATGTAGCACTTGAAGCTATGATATAGTGGTTAGGGAAATTCTGGGATGAAGGGTGGCCTTGATGATCCTGGAGGTCCTTTCCAACCACATTTGGAAATGATACATTATGGTCAATCTTCTCCCCAGAAATACTGACCAAACCTTTTCTCTTTGTTATTTAAACCTTGCTGTAGCTGTTACACATGACACAGTGCTGGATTGACCTTCTACATTTACTCATCAGCTTTCAGTTCCACATCCCTGCCACAAACAGAATTTTTCTCCTTAGATTTTTCTTGCTCTGCAGTTTCCTTAGCTTGGATCATAATGGCATTGCAATCTTGGTAGTCTATGAGGACAGGGATTAGTTGTTTAGCTTTGTTATGGTCTCCTTGTAATAAATTGTTTTATGAACTGTCCCCACCTTGACAGATATTTTTTAAATTAATGTTCTTTTAAAACACAGGAAGTGTTTGTAAGTCAGTAATCCTCTTGTCTAGAACTGCAAGGTAAGCTTTCACAACAGATCTAAAACAATAATATCTTAACCACCTAACATGTGCTTGGCTCAGGATATTACTGAAAATGACATAAAAATATTAAAATATAATGTATCATAGGAGAAATCGATGCAATTCTAATTTTGATTCTAAAATGATAATTCAAAATACAAGCTATTCAGAGAAAAATAACTTCAATTAATAAACAGGAATAATTAGTAATCAATGCAGTACCATCAGCACAAAAAGAGGTGGCATAATAATAATTTACATATTTTGCATTCATGGAGTATACATATGCTGTACCCATTAAAGCTGACTTAAGTTACTTAACATTCAATTGTGCATTTTGTGGAGTGAGTCAATAGAGTGACTCACTAGCCCACTACAGTGCCATATGGGAAACTTTCCCTCTCCTGAGCAGATGGAGATTAAGCATGTCACAGACAAAATGTGTTTTGTCTCTGGAGAAAGGATGTTGGCTGCTTTGTTCTTAGACTTTTTGACATGCCAAGCCTTCTGCTCTCAAGGGGAGTCCTACATTTTGGGGTCTCATGGATATTTCAGCTCCGAAATGTTGAGCTGCAGAAGACAGAGAAAACCAGGCTATCCAGAAGCCTGCAAGTAAAATATGAGTATTGCTGTGTAATCCAAGATTTAACTGGTGGGAGAAAGCAGAAGAAATCACCTTTGCCATCCTTTTAACACATAATCCCATCTGAGGCAAGCAAGTGCTTTCCATTTCCCTGTGGAAGGTTTAGATGGAGGGTGATTTAGATGGAATTATACCTTTGCAGGTGATTGAGGCCACTGAAAACCTATTTTCTATTCCCTCTGGCTACATCTACCTAGAACTACATTTTCTGGGTGTTTATGTTTGCTTGCTTGTTTATTTGTTTTTCCTGAATCTCTTGTGCACTCAGTTTTGCTGCTGTACTCTTCCTCATTTTTCTATGCGTATCTTTCTGTGGGTGAAGGATGACCACATCCCTCTGAATTTTTTCTGAAAATAGCAGAAGGAAAATACCAAAAGGCATTACTAATTTCCTTCCTTTTTTAAAGAAATACTCTCAAGGACTGCATACATCCATGCTAACTTTTGCAAGTTGGCAGGTGCATTAGGGATAGGAATCTAGGCATCGTTGGCTTGTCAGTTATCAGTGGGCAAAGCGGGCACTCAGCGTATGCAAAACGTGAACCATCTTCTGAAAGTATCTGTCTACCACTGCATGCTAACCATATTGGAACTTAAGGCAACTCCTAGTTTAAATGCATCCAGGGCTGGATGAATGTATGTGCAAGGAATCTGGATCTACTCATGATCAAGTATAATATATATTTTTAAATCTTTCTTTACTACCTCTCAATAACGTTTCAAGATTGCGCAGTCCTAGGTTCAAAAGCACACATTTTCAGGTTTTGCAGCATCTACCACAGTTAAACCCAGAGACTAAGTAGTGTCTTGAGTACAACCACTCCACTGCCTTTGCCAGATTGAGACCTAGATGGGCTTTGGCTTTTGTAACTCCACCACTGCACAACCAGACAGTGTCTCTGTGCTCTTCCTAGGTCATATTCCTCCTAGGGAAGCACTATCCCTGCTTCTGTCTTCTGTTCTCTTTCTTTTTATGTTTAACTTCAGTGAGGATCTCTTTGGTCATCCATGCAGGTCTCCTGCCATATTTACTTGAACACTTAAGGATGGATAAATGTTGAGTTTGAGGAAAGTGACCCCTGAAAACAAACCATCTGTTCTGGACCCTTTTTCTACCCTATAGCACAGTTTACAAGGTCTTTCCTGCTAACATCACCCCACACCCTCTTACCAATCCGCACACCTCTTCAACTGATAATGAGTTATCATTTTCCCTCCCTGTCCGTTTATTCTTAACGTTCTCCTCCCCAGGTTAGCCAACCTGTTGATGAAGATCCTTTGCCACTTCATACTTGCTCCACTTGTTCAGGTGGATGCCATGTTTTCCTCAATCCTCAGAGAGAGTCCCAAGGTTGTAAAAGCCACACTGTTGTTAGCACTGGCTATGCAACTGTTTGTTGACCTACAAGATACCTCTGCTCTTCATGAAACCCTTCCCCCTCACTGGAAGACTCAAGGGCCACCTGGGTCCCCATGCCTTTGGCTTTCACCTCAAGTGCAGTATAATCATGCTTGCCACACTCCAGATTTCCCTCGACAGCGTCTTGGTACCCACAGGAATAAGCAGCAGGGGGAAATAGTGCGAAGGCCAGACAAATCTTGTCAACCTCTCCACAGCATCCTGTATCCTTTCCCAGTGGCAGCAGTCTCCCCAAAATTCCTCAAAGCCTTCCTAGGAGAAATTTCCAGATCTAGGAGTAGAAACCAAAAACTGCTGCACAAACTGCATCACCCATTGGTTACCTCCTTTATCTGTGTCTCCTGAGGCGGTATATTTGGTGCCATTCAGTATGAGCTAAATTCAGCCATCAGGCTATTCTTTTCAATCACTCTGATTTAAAAAAAAAAAAAAAAAAAGTTTCTGAAAAGGGACATTCTTCAGAAGGGACTGTCTTCAGAAGCTACTGCCATAAGAGCTGTACTTGTATTGAGCTTCCCAAAGTTTAATGAAGCTCCATGTAGTTTTTCAGCTCTAAATATGCTATTGCCATTCCAAGGTTAGAAGTTGCTACCTTATGGTCAAAGACTGTGCGATCAATGAACTGCAGCTGGCCGAAGTTGCTTACCTCCACCAAAACAAGAGGAACCACAGCAATCCACAGTCATTCTGCATCAGGAGGGTGTGGTTTCTCCACTGTACATGTGAATGACAGCTTCAGTGATGAGACAGGACCAGACTGAACCTTCAGATTTCACTTAAATCTTTGTCACCCATACATTTGTTATAGGAGAAAATGTCAACTGTGGCTAATCAAAACATGTTTTCAGAAGGTGTCTCTTAGCACAAAATACTATCAGTGACATCGCACAGAATAAAGTACGAATTTTACTCAAAACATGCTAAAGAAGGACCCAGATTTTAAGAGACTGCTTGTAGTTGCTCAGGGAGAGGAGGCTTTACACAGATAGTGCATTTGTTGGTTCCATAAGAGCAAAATAGGTCAACTGAATTCAACTAATTTTAAATTTTTGTAGCTAGCTTTTTCAGTTCTAACTTTTATGAAGTATTGAATGTGCAGAAATCTAAATATTAAAGTGCATAAGTTAGTGTTACTGCATTTTAAATATTCACATGTACATCATAAAAAACTGTTAGAAAATCATAGACTAGAAGGTTATAAAGGCAACAGAAATGGAGAGTCTGTTGATTCTAAAAGTTTTCAGACAATTATTTCACAGAACATTAAAATAAGAAATTCCTTTAACTATCCAGCCACAAGTTTATACTCAAATGAGAAGGGGAATATTCACCAGCCAAGAGAAAATATCTGATTTATGAGTGATTTAGAGATGGCAATAAGAAGGTGATTGTAAAGCCTCTCAAATTAAAAACCATCATCTCATTGGCCATTGAAATACTTGGAAGAACAAAAAAGAGACATGTCAGAAATCCACAATGTGATCTATAAAATGTGGATCTCAACATCTTCCTTCCTAATTTTCTTTTTATTCTTTCTTATTATAAATTAATTGTGAGATGTTATTTCAGCAGTTTGAAAGAAAGAAACGTAGACACAACCCACTCATAACAGGAAAAATCATACTGAGGTCTCCCCTGAGCTAACACAGATTTTTTCCCCGAACCTCTCTCTCCAGGAATTCAAAACCCAGTTCAAGTGAGCATTAAAGCACTAATGTGATGGACATCAAGCTAATTCATGATTTATGGATTTTGTACACTACTCTTTTCTGCTCTGACATTTTTTTATTTACTCCTTATTTATTTGGCTCCACTTAACCGTTTTACACTTTTTACTAATGTCTATTTTAAAATTTTTATTTATTATTTTTATTAAAATTTTTACTTTACGTAGGACTGATACAATTAGATGCAAAACTGTGGGCTCAAACAAGCTTCAGCACGTGAACTGGCTTGTCCAAAGTGGAACTTAAACACTGGGAACCAGTAAAGGCAAAGCCAAACCCATGCAAGATTAAAACTATTGTAGATTTTGGAGAAATAAATTGTCATCCAGGTCCTCCTTTCTTGCATTTGTCATAAGGAATAGCAAATTCTCTCTGGTAGTCAGAGAGAATGCACAATAATTTGCTTTTCCTCAAAACCTTGTCTCCCAAAAACTTCATTCACATACGAGTGAGGTCAGTGAATACAGGAAGATTGCTTGATTGGTCCATTCACCTCAGGTTCCCAACCACAGCTGAATTTGCTGGAGAAGGGAAGTTGGCCTCGTGCCGTGCTTGCTTGCAGCCAAGTATTGCTGTCTGGCAGGAAAGGTGGGGCCAGAGCCCAGATTCTGGCCTGAGGCTGGGCAGGTCACAAATAGATGATGTTATTTATTTAGAGTGCATCTTTGTCATAACATCTCCAGAGAAAGTTTGTTAGCTTTGGCAGACTTCTCACTGCCTTGCACTTTTATCTTGTGATATAAATAGATTACAAGGTCACAAAAGATTCACAGAGGCAGTTTGCCTAATACTTGCCAATAGTGGTACGACTTCCAGAGGAATTATTCAATTAATACCACAAATACTCCTTAAACATAAATGTGAATGACTAGATTTAAAATGTTATTTAAAATCCTCACTCACTAAGCTGGAATCTCGTTAACATTTTAATTTGCTTGGAAAGAGCAAGGTCGTGACTGTCCATCCTGGCTGTCACCCCAGCTCCTGTCTCCCCTGCCTCTGTGGGACAGATCTTTCTGCTTCTAGGCACTGGCCCAGCACCCTGTGGAGCTGGTGACATGATGTACCCGTGACTTCTCCTTTTGACCACCAAAAGACTAATCATCTCAGGTTGTTTATCCAGAAATGAATTGCCTAAGTCTCAGAGTATCAAATAGAAATAAGAACTGCTAAATTCACCCTCTTCTGAAACAGGTGGCAGCAGAAGAGACACTGTGGAGGTGTCTCCCTCTCTCCACTGTAAGAAGGGCTGCCAGCCCAGATTTAAATGGCTGTTTTTCATGTGTGAGAAGTTAGGTGAGATGAATCCTACCCCCAGTGCTTGAATTAGGAAACATAGTTATTTCTTTCCCACCAGCTGTAGTGGAGGCAAGATCTGGCAGGTCTGCGTAGCCTGGATCACTCATCTCACTCTTAAATTTAAACACTGTATTAGTAGCAATGCCTAAATTAGGCACTTAGAGTAGGTGGTTTAAATATGGTCCATGATCATAATTTCATATGCTTTTAAAGTGCCTGGAAATACTTGGGCTTTTATCCAGACTGAAACATCCAAATAGTATTGCATTATAAAGATATTGTGAATTATGTATAGCTCTGTATCGCAAAGTTATGCATAGCATTTTTATCTATATTTACTTTTTCCCTGAGTTTAGTTTGAATGTCCCTGGCAAAACTGCTGATATTAACCCCAACAGCGACCAAGATACGATTGCACCATTAAAAAAAAAAAAAAAAAAAAGTTATTTCTATCTCTGAATATTTTTTTTTCCCCTTCATTCTCATTATTGGAAGCTCTTTCTTCAGAGGTTGACCATTTCAGTTCATTCCAAGTTTTAAGAGGCAGAAAGAAGGCTGCAAACCTACAATTTACCCTTATCTACTTACTTAATCAAGGAATGTATGCTAATTTTATGTTGAACACTATATTGTCTGCTCTGCCAGGAAAAAGTATTCTCCAGCTCAGCACCTTCCTGGCTTATAGTACATTTAACAATGTGGAAGGTTTTATGGAGTTTAATGTAAAGCAGAAAATGTAAGTTCACTTGGCTCTTTTGGAAACAGAAGTATTGGGGGGAAAAAAAAAAAAGAAAGAATTTTTTGAAGAAGTCGGAAAAAATTTCACATTATGGATCTCAGAAACATGGATAGATATAAGTCCAAAGAAAGTTGTATATCTATGCTTCATCTGGTTTTATTTTAGGTTCTTTTTTTATCTTATGTTTAGTTTTTCTATTCACAGCACTGACATCCTTATTAAAAGAATAGGAATCAGCGACGAGATGACCTGGAAAGCACTTTGAAATTGAAAGGTGTTTAGCTTCTGTAATGAATACAGAATAATTATACATGAATCTGTGCACCCTTTTTCATGAAACTAGGGAGGAATATGCCTACTTTTGAAACTATATCTTGTTCTTACATAAATTGTAATTTCATTTAAATGTAACTGAGAATGAACATTCACTATGGACATTCTTTAGACCTTTCTGAACCTCTGGAAAAGTAGGTTCTGCTTTGAATGAAAGAAAGAACAGTGAATCTACATAAAACAGAGAGGCTGACAGTCTTACATCTCCATGTGTATTTGTGTGAATACTTTACAGGACTGCAACCCAATTATATTTAATCTAGGTGTTATTCTTTTCTGTTCTGGGATATATGGCCCTTACAGACAAAGTATGATCCTCAATGATAGACCTATTGGGTGGTGAAATACATAAATCTCTCTCTTATGCTTCATGTTTTGTATAAACTAAAGCTTACAGAGACCCCAGCATGTCCCATTGTTTTGCACATGGCTCATAATACATTGGCACCATTCATTCAAAGCTCCTCCATCTGGCCATCCCCTCCCCATACCTGCTAATAATTTTCTCTTCATCTTATCCCAGACAGCTCAAATAAATGCTTCCAACCCTCTTTTTGGTCCTTTGGAATAAGATACACTTACATACCATAGAAACATACACCCAGTGCAGGCCAAAGAGAGATGCAGAGTTTCCATTAGTGCAGGAACTCCTCAGATTACGGTTTAAACAGAGTCCAGGAAAATTAGAGATGCCACGCAAGAAATTGCTCTGTTTAGAAACAGCTTTGAAGTAGAGCATTTGTGGGTTGCATTCCACTATTCTAGCCTAGAAAGAGCAAATATAAGCTTTCTCATAGACAATATCCGGATGAAGGAAAAAGCTGTAAACTCAAGTTCAGCAATGCATGGATACTCTCCAAGCATTTTAGTATAACCTGAGATTTACAGGCACCGTGATGTCTGTAGTCACTGCAAAGCTAGACCTGTGAAGTTGCACAACACAGCTAACAAGCTGAGAGACCTCTGAGAACATTTAGCAAGCGAGAATCTGACAGCTTCTCAAGGTGAGGCAAAGAATAGGCAGTGTTGCTAGAAATTCATGCTAGTAAAACAGCACAGGTTTACATTAAAGGAAATATTCAAGGTTATTTTTAACTGTCCATTATTTTCAAAAGAATATTTCAAGGGAAAAAAGGTACTCTTTTAGAACCTCCTAAATAGAACATTTACTTTCAAAAAAAGAAAAATACAGAGAGATTTTTCTGGCTGGTGTGGCTTGAAAGACCTTTCTTTACATGACATGCTGAAGTGAAATCACTATTAGATAGAAAATGTTTCACACTTTTTTTTTGCTGCGAAAGCTTAAATTTAAATCCTGTGTAGGTTTTTGCATACATATTCTGGTATAAACAGCTATAACAATAACTTTAACTGTAGTCATGTTTGTTTGATACTGTCAGTTAGAAAACCATGTTTCACGTATTTGTAATTTTGTTAAATTTTAATAATCCAAGATGAAATTTCCCCTAACAGAAGTCTGCCTTAGGCTTATTTAATTTTTTTTTTTTAATTTTGACAAAACATTTTACATAATGTTTTTGAAACCAGGGTAAAGGCAATAGATACAGTTTTACCCATGCTAAGAAACTCTTACAGCCTTTTTATTGAGAAGCTGCACCAATACAATACTTTGAAGCATGGACCCCAGAATTATCAATGAATCTGTATGTTGTGTAGATATCAAAGATGTCATTTTATGCATGGACTAATTGAAGTTTGGAGCTAAATTTGTTGTATGATGCCTGCACTCAGCATGCAGATTTACAGTTTAGCTTTTCAGACTACATGTGCACCCAGAGCAAATGAGCACGTGCCTTTGCAAGCTGCAGGCATCAGGCAGGCAGATTCCTTTCCCCAGTACTGTGGTAGGAGCAAAGCAAGGGACAGAACATTGCACCTTCACTGGCCTCAACCAAACAACTACCCAAACTGTAAGAACAACTCAATTGGTCTTTTCCTTGCTACATTTCCTTGCTTTGAAATCACTCAGTCATTTAAAAACTAAGGAAGGAAAGACAGAAGTGATAAGCCTGAACTCGTTGTTGAACTTCAATCATTTTTGCTAAAAACAAGTAAGATCTTGGGAAGGAAGATAAAGGAACTGTTTTGCATAGGGCCAGATTTTCATCATCTGCAAATGTGTAGCATCAGTGATTTTTAATGTCAGATATCTCTTAAAGATGAAATATCTTGGATTATGTACATCACATGCTACAGTTCATTAGTATTCCCATCTTGAAAATAAAACCAGATCAGACCCAAAGCACAACTGGAATCAGAATAAAACCTTTTTTAAGCATTGCAGTTTTGAGAAAGTGTCATCTTACTGTGTATTTCATGGCTCAGTAACAGAAACCAAACACTGGAAGGAAAGCTGTTCATGCTGTGCCATATGTCTAACCAAACTGGAAAACATAATAACAGAATATCTCATGAGATTTTGTCCTCATGAGATTTACAAATTTGAGAATGTGTTAAGATAAGTATATGAAACCATGAATACCAGAATCTCAGAATCTCAAAGGATTTGAAGCTTGCCTGTTGTTTCTAACATGTTTTATCCTACTTTGTTAGGACCTCAAAGTGTTTAAATTTCTTTTAGGTTTCTTTTTCATTCTGTATTTCTGTGAGGCTATTTAGAACTACATTTCATGCCACCATTGAGGTAATAAAGTTTTATAATACCAGGGAGTGCATAATTTCCAGAAAAGATAGAGCATTTTATTTACTTGCAAATATACAAGCATGTGGTGTATTTGATGTAGAGCTTCTAGTCACACTTTTTAAACAAGTGCAGAAATTTTGATTCAGAACACACTAGTCCTGACAGAAAGAATAGAAATTCCTAGAGAACCAAAGATTTATCCACACATCCTGCAGTAGAAAATCTTCCATGTTTTGTTCAACCTACTAACCTTGATTTAAACTAGAAATGAGTCAGGTTTTGGAGAAATCTCAAAATCACATATGTCTGTAATAAAAAAGTATTTTTTTACCCAAAAGCAGGTTGTAATTTCTCAGCCTGAGAATAGTGTGACTCTACAGAAACTTTCTACTGATGTGAGATTAAATGTATAAGGCCAAATATCAAGTGCAAAACTACTGGATTTATATAACATTTAAATTCCTGACAGTGCCCCTGGCCAAAGGACCCAATCCCAAGACCACAGTCTGTGTGCAGAATCAGGTATTACATCTGGAGTCTGTAATTTCTTCCTTGACCCTTTCCAATAAATTCCTGCT
>NW_008628807.1:15213-27574 GCF_000691845.1 Merops nubicus
ATTTTTTCTTCCCTCTTTAAAAACTTCCCTATTCCTCAGGACTTCCAAAAAGCTGCTTTTGAAAACTGTAAGCCTGGTACTGGTGGTGCTGATTAGTCACAGTAATAAGTCCCATGAGGTGCTAATTCTTCAGTAAGTAATGAGCTGAGCTTCAAGGACAGATGATTTTTTTTGTTTTTCACCCAGGCACAGTTGCTAAGAATGACAGCATGCAAAACAGAAAGAAGATAGGTAGATGTATGGGACAAAGGCAGGTTGCATAAACCATTTTTTTTATTGCTTCACAACACTGAAGGCATATAAGGAACAGTAAGAAAATGAGACTAGGGAGACAATGAGCTGTGCAGTGTGGGTGACATGGCGATTAAGGTGCTGCACTGGCACAGGATGCCCTCCCTGGCTTCTCCCGTGTTGCAACATCAAGGCTGTCCCTCATCTAGATATCATCTTCCAGCTTTCATTAATTTTGCTGAATTTGGCTGTAAATTCACTGTGGCCTCAACACTCACTGTGCAAACTCAGTACTTCATACATTTCTGAAGCACCTCAGCATGTCCTTAGCCCTGCCAGAAAGAGTCTGCTGCTGGTTTTTGAGAAGAAACTCTAAGGGTTTTTGGTATACCAATCTTCCCAATTTCCAAATGAAGTTTCACCAGAGAAACTTTATACAGGAACTAAAAGCCATTCTCATAAATGTTTCTGCTGCTTTCTTTCTCTTACAAGTTTGCTTTTTCAGACTTTCTCCAGCCTTGCTCCCCTTCTGATCTTGTCCTTTCCCCTTTATCTGCTAGACTTTTCCTCATCTGTCTCTGTCTCCTTCCTTACTTCTTTCAGAGGGGATTTGGGTCAGCACTGGTCAGCCGTGCTTCCTCCAGGCTGATTGGACACTTCTGTCTCTGTTTGACAGATGAAATTCCCAAAGCTCGTAGTTAATTTTAGGGTGTCTGGGGGAGGAAGGAGGCTGGCACTGAACCAAACACACATTTAAATGTGCCAGAAAATTACACAGCAGTCAGAAAATTGCAAAATCTGCAATTTTTATCCAGGCCACAATTTTCTGGAGGTCTTGATTATCATCCGGAGTTCAGCATTTTACAGGAAGTGCAAGAGGTTACATTTCCAGTGATTTTTAAGTGACCCCAAAACTATTACACTGGAAAAAAAAAAAAAATCTTACCATTATTAACTATTTCAGTGGTATTTCTATCTATTTGAAGAGCAGTCAACATGGAAAAAAGCTTTTTTTCATGAAAGACCTTGCAGTTTGTGTGGATGTCATGAAACTTGTCTTTGGGAAGATCCAAACTTAAAATTTTGTTGTAGGAACGTGGTTTTGTGTATATCTGCACAAGACAATGGAGGTCTGAAGGAACAATAGCTCACAAAAAGGAGCAGTCTAAGTTATACATTATATTGATAACACTAACAAGATGAGAAAATGTATTGCTGTCTGTTGCAAAATAAAATAAAAAAAAAAAAAAAAGGATGTTACTCTGTGACCGATCTTGTAATTTGCTGCAATATAACCTCTTTACATGCACCCCAAGCTGTCAGGCACCAGCTTGTGAGCTTGGGGACAGTCAGCAAGAACCCACTGGAGGTGACTCGGCAGGTGCCTGAACATATAGTGTTCTGTAACATGCTTTTCAGCACAAAAATTACTTGGTTTAATAGAGTCATAGATTTGTTTATGTTGGAAAAGACCTTTAAGATCATCGAGCCCAGCCAGTAACATAGTACAGCCAAGTCCACCACTAAACCATGTGCCTCAGCACCACATCTACATGTCATCTAAATATCTCCAGAGACAGGGACTCCACCACTTCCCTGGGCACCCTATTCCAATGCTTGATAGCCCTTTCAGTAAAGAAATTTTTCCTAATATTCAATCTAAACCTCTCCTGGGACAACTTCAGGCCATTTCCTCTTGTCCTAGAACTTGTTACTCAGGAGATGAGATTGACACCCACCTCGCTACAACTTCCTTTGGGGTAGTTGTAGAGAGTGAGAAGGTCTCCCCTGAGCCTCCTTTCCTCCAGGATAAACAACCCCTCAGCCACCCCACATAAGATATGTTCTTTAGACCCTTCACCAGCTTTGTGGCCCTTCTTCGAACATGCTCAAGAACCTCAATGTCTTTCTTGTAGTGAGGGCCCCAAAACTGAGCACAGTACTTGAGGCACAGCCTCACCAGTGCTGAGTACACAGGTACAATTAATTCCCTGGTTCTGCTAGCCACATTATTTCTGATACAAGCCAGGACGCTCTTGGCCTTCTTGGCCGCCTGGGCACACTTTGATTCGTATTCAGAAGAATATGAAGAAAGAAAGAGGAAAATATGAAGACAATAGACGTCTTCCCAGGTAATATTTTCAATCTCATTGTTACAAGGAGCAGAAACCCACCATCTTACACCATAAGTTCTCATCACTCAACTTGTGAATGAAATGTCCAGACAGCTAGGGTGTCAGGACCACCTAATTTTTTCCTGTGTGCTGCCTTTTGTGTTTATGCAGAGATTCTGGAAGTGTCTCTCTGCAGCTTTGAGGATAGCCAGTGACATCCTCACTGTGGGTTACTGGAAAGGCACAGCATGCTTTCTGTCCTGCTGTGTTGTGGTGCCAAGCAAGAAGTTAGCACATGTGCTATTTGCATTCAGGGGAAAAAAAGAAAGATTTTACTGAGGGCTGTCAAGACCCCATGACCCCTAAGAGCTGCAACTCTATCCAAGAATCTTTTAAGGTTTGTCTTTGAGCTTTTACTTATCTCAGCTTTTTAATTGCTGTCAACAGACGGTTGCAAATATTGAAACTTGCAGAAACTGTCTAAACTTGCAGTGGCTGTCTTATTTGGTGTCCTAGCTTAGAATAAAATTTATATAGCTGTTATTACACTCTGCTGTGTATCCCATAGGCCTGGCCCCTCCACGTACAGCCCAGCTAGTGTGGCTTTTGCAGGGACGGAAGCTGGGCACACACAGACACCTCTGGATGGACTCAGTGAGAAGGGAGCAGGTATGTCCTTGCTGGTTTCTTGGTCTCAGCTACAAGGGACAGGGAGCATGAGGAGCTCTCACACACTGAGGCACAACCATCATGTACAAAATCCTTTGATTCAGTATTTAAGACAGGCTTACCAATTAACCACAATATCTTTTTCCTTCCATAAGTTGTAGCACATTCCTCTTACATGGCAGTTCTGTCACATTTGGTCCTTTCTCTAGGAAGAATTCTAGAATTTACTAACTTATGCTATTCTGTAAAGTGAATGATATAGAGCAACAAGAATGAGCAAACAAAAATTTTGCACCACACTAGCATTGCAATCCAGCAGGCAGATAGATACCTGCTAGCTTCACAGGCAGGAAATGGAGTGGAGATGGAGTGACAGGAGCAAGTGACCTCAGTACCTTGCTAAGGTCCCTGCAGGCACCTATGACTTGAGCATATGAGGTCTGTCATATACTCATTTGTCTCATTACTCTGGATTCAAGCTGCATCTATGAATGTTTGGGTTCTTCCATTGAACCCAGGTCCCCAGAGGTGAAAGATGTCCCATGTGTCCCAGTAGACTGTTAAGCACAGTTGACTTTTGGTATAACACTTCCTTGTATGATGAGCACACGTGCACAGCATGTGTGTGAAGGTTAGCACTTTACATACAAAGGCAGTCTGGTCTTCAGCATGTGAGTTTTCTACATAGAGAGTCGTTTTCAGCCTACTTATCTTGAGAAAATCTTGCAAAAAATACATCTTGTTAATCAAATACATCTTGTTAATCTGTGTTAGTTAAGAGGAATTCATATGAAATGAATCAAATGATTGTTGCTTACAACACTGGGATCATCCATGTAACAAAATGCCATCTTGTTTTTCTTAACAAACTTCCTAAGCTGATATTTAGGAACACCAGCAGAAATATGTGTTTATAAGCTTAATTTCTCCATTCTAACTCAGCACGCTAACTTAAAATCATACATCAACTTACAGTTGTGCTCCTTGATACTGGAGAAATGGTGATTACTGCAAGGGGTTTTTTTATAAAAAGAAGAGTAATAAAATTAAGCAATAATCTATACGCATGGGAAGCTTACAGTTTTAAATAATGTCTCCTGCTGTGAATTGAACAGCAAGGTAAAATAAAGGTTTTAGCATTTATAAATGTCAAGGCAACACAGACGTTCATTTTAACAGCATGACGTGAGTATCACTTATAAACTTATTGCACTTAAAGATTATTACCACTATACTATCCAGATGGTTTCAGGATCCAATTTAAAATTTTAAATGTTTTTGAATTTCAAGACTTTGATGAAATAACATAAGTCTACTAAATGTCTTGTCACTAAAGCCAGGAATTACAATAATGCTATAAAAAGTGTCCCACACTGACATGATATTAAATTTTTCAATGAGAAAAGAGAGCACTAAACAATTTTACTACAGCCCTGGCTGCTGTTTCAAATGTTCTGATTAAAAAAACACTACAACTGGAATTGTCAAGAAATGTCATTTAGTTCAAGTAGTATTTTCTATCTGTTTACTGTGAAGAGAGACAGGAAATGCTGGAATTAAATAGTGTAGATTCAGACTGTCATCAAGACACTGTGCTTTCAAAACAGCAGTGAAATATATTTACTTAGCCAGAAAGAGATGAGGGTGAAAAAGTGAGAGTTGTCATGTCAGCATCTCCAACTGAGAAATAAGTTGTGGTCTATATGCCAGTTTATTGCTCTGATCAGGGACTCTGACATTTTCCTTCCCTCTCCCTCCTTATCCTCCAACATGTTCAGCTGAAAAAAATGATGAAAATGCACCATGGTGATTTCTTCCAGGATGCCACTGCCATTTGGTGATCTAATTGGCCCCAGAGGGCCACTCAACCGTTTCCATCAGAGATAGAAAAGATTTTCTTCCTTCTGCTAGAGACTGATAGGAGGCATTAATTATGCGGACAGCATCTAAGAGAGCAACAGTCATTCTCAACTAAATCAACATGCAAAACAGCCGTGGAAATTGTCACATCATAACAGCAAATGGCTATGGCAGGAGAGAAAAAAAACCCCAACTTATTATAAAAAAAGACTCAATGCAGAAATCGTTTTGATGTGTAGATTCTACAAAAATACAAAAGCTTGCACTTGCTCTTGTCTCTTTCATTAGAGATGTGATTTAAAATAGAGTATTTCTACATATTTTTATGAAAAAAAAAAAAAAGATATAGTAATAAAAGCCAGGCAAGGATTCTTGAAGCTTTTTTTTTAATTTCTTAAATGATGAGGGGACAAAGATATATTTCAGTCAGCTCTAATGGGATATGCCTGCTTTATAGGACTACTCTTTTCCCCACCTTGGAAGACTGAAAGAAAAAAACATGGGAAAAAAACCTCGAGCTCCAGTCATTTCTTTCTCAGAAGACAAGAATCTTTCTTCAAGTATGAACTGCAAATCCTGGGGGAGGAAGAGAAAAAGAAGAGGTTTGGACAATGAAGCCTGCTCCATATTGTAGCAATACAAAATTGCACAAAATGTTTCTTCTTTAAAAAAAAAAAAAAAATATAAGGGGCAGGGGAGAGGAATTATTGCAGGAGAAATATTAATAAGAGAAAATAGAGTAAGCAGACAGCCCCAGTTCCACAGAGTATGTGTATATTGCAGACAGCTGCATAAATTACCCAGGAGAGAAGTGTCACACGGAGCTGTCGTCAGAACCAAAGTGAACTCATTTGAAGCTAGCTCCAGTACTCTGACACTGCATTGCCACCCCCATCAAGAGACCTCACTATTACCTCTAAGAAGAGCAGTCAGTCATTGGAGAAAGCTCTGTGCTGTGCTGTCACTGTGACCTACCTTCAGCAGGGCCAAGAGACTAGAGACGCAGGCAGGCACTTTGCATGCATGCTGCAGCATGGTTGATGCCTCCAGTGGGAAGGCTGTGATCTCAGCCAACGTCAGGGAGCAGCATGCAATACACACACCGTACAATGGAAATTCACATGCCCACTAGAAAATTACAAAATTATGCACATGAGAGCTGGCAAACCCTCATAGTTGGGAAAGGGCAAGTAAAAGCAGTGTGGGCAAGCTCATGCTTTGAGTCGGACTTTGTTTCCCTCCTGCACAGCTGGAACAGGCCAAACCACTTCATCTTCAGTCAGGAATAAGTCTTTCAGACGATGGGCAAACACTCTTCTTGTGCCAAAGCACATGCTTAAGTCTGTCAGGAAGTTTGGGAAGATCCAGAGGGCTGATCTTTCTTGCTTAGTGCTTGGCTTAAGCAATCAGTGGGATGAAGATAGGTGGATTCCTGCTTCTCCCATCTTTGCAGTAGTAGAAAAAATTCTGGCCCAGCATCTGGAAATTGTCTCTGTGACTGATTCCAGCCAAAAAGATTCAAGCTAACATCAGACACAGCATTGCTACACAATAAACCTTAGACTAGAGAGCTGAACTCTTCCCTCTGTAGTCTTACAGTCCTCCAGGAACACTCCTCCTGAACTCCCAGCAAGAAAATCCCATTATCTTATGCTGCACAGCCAAGACACATTAATTCCACTGGAAAGCATGTTTTCAAAAAAGAAGAGTTTACCAACATGATATGCCTCATGGGCCTTCCCTGACAAACGATTAACTTTCCCAGTAACTTAAAGAGGCTCAAGCCAAAACAGTGAAGGTCATAGCACAGTGCTCAGTCACTGTCTTGCTCCTTTTACAGTGCTTCGAATTAGAAGAATCTCATTTTTTGTACAAGTGCCTGTTGTCAGCCAGACCTCACTGAAATTGGCATAGGTAACTGTAGGTTAAATCACATCGTTTCACAAGTCACAGGATTTTATGATAACATATCAAACACTTTCATGATGCCAACCAATCTGTCAGCATCGCTATGAGAAACAGATTCTTTTTAAATTAAGAAAAGATGGTAAATGTAGTTAAAATATAATACAACCAGTGGAGCCAGAACATAATAAAGCCAACATTGTACAGTATATACAGTGTACTTTCTCCTTGAGAGAATGTCTTACAGCAACTAATGACCAGTAAAATAACCCTCTTGTCTTAGGACTTCAAAATTTTTTGCAAACAATTGCCTGTGTGCAATGTTAGGTCCTGTTCAGTTCCACGTCATCTCCATTGTCCATTAACTGTACTGTAGTCATTGAGATTTCGTGCAGAAGCAAGTGTCTTCTCACGCTGTGTATGGCAAAACCAACATCCTGGCCTAGTTAAGAACTTAATTAGAGGCACCTGAACACAGTATCACTAGTTATATAGTTAAAACTGATCATCAGTTAAGAAATATGCTAGACCAAAGACCTAATAGATTTCTAAGAATGTGATGTAAACATGTTCTACGTAACAAAGACTGGTGGGTGCAAATCTGTGCTCCTTCCATTCTAGCTGCTGCTTTTCAGGGATACAGGAAGTGTTTTAAAAATGGAGGCAGTCTTTAAAAAAAAAAAAAAAAAAAAAAATCAAGGTAGATTTTGTTTGAATTGGCAGCTAATGGAAGAGTGTTCCTTGTTTTTAGACAGAGGGAGAAAAACATAGAGCTGTTTCAAGCTGCCATAATTGTAACACAACATTCATTTGTCAGACCCACAGGGAAGCTACAGTGAAATGGTAGCGTGCAATACCAGTGTGTATGCCACAGATGCTACCCGGGGATTCAGGTTAATTACATACCAGGCATGCTTAGAGACCACCCGTGTAAAACAGCTGGCAGGATGGAGGCTTAAAAGTGCTCCCTGCTGGCCCCACTATTGCACCGTGTCCTCTTCAATCCAGCATGAGTCTCTTCATCTGGGCTAATTTGCTTCAGCCAGGATAAGTAACTAAGATTCACTTATCTCTGCTTTCTGAGCCTTACTGGCTTTCAGATTGATCCTTCCATTCCCTACCTTCTGTATTACTCCAATTATCTGAACCTATAGAGTTTATTGATGTGGATGGATATAGCTTTCCAAGTGCCATACACGCCACTGCAAAAGCTGAAAGAAGCAGATATTAATTTAAAAGAAAAATTAGTAACAAAGATCCTCTCTAGCGTGTGAGATCATCTACCCAAGAAATGATTCACTGTCTTACTCCACGTTCTGATGTTGTTATACAAAATAGTCTTTTCTTATCTTCACTACAATACTGAATCATGTGAGATGCCACTGAGGTCATCATGTTATGTTTGTCTTAACTCTGCACTTGTAGGGTCTTCTGGCTTTTAGCTGATCATTACAGCACTTCAGGGTAGGGAAGACTTTGTGCTTTTAAAAAAAAATGGCATATTATGAACACCAGTATGACCATAGGTGATAGAGGGTAATGGAATATACTTGTAGTAATTCTTTTCACCCAGATCATGAATTAGGTTTATTTTCTTAAGCCAGTCCATAATCATAAATTAAAATCATGATAAAATGTCCTTGGCCTTAGAAATATCAGCTAAGAATGACCACCACTCTCAGTATAATTTTTATTATTAAATTGTTCTCCCGGTATTGCTATACAGTAAATACAATATTTCAGGAGGTTGGTTATTACAGACTGGATATTGTCAGGCAGGTTTTCCTAAAAGATTTATTAAACCGAATGCAATGAGTAGCACTAATGGATTCACTGCATTGCTGATGCTTTCCTTTTGCTTAGTCTATGGAAAAGAGATTCGGTTTTAGATACTGCATGACAAACTGCCTGTAAACAACATGAAGAGCAGAACAGCAGTCTCCAGTAGTGAAAATACTGTGCAGACTTGCCCCTCACATGCTTCCACTGTAATGCCCTTTAAGCAGAAGTTTGCTCCTTGACTTCAGTTCACTCTTCTACCTCAATTATTCAGCAAGCAGACTGAGACTTAACTCTGGCCTCAATAACCAACATTCATATAACTCAAGACCCTGCTCCAGCACTTGTATGTAACTTGAGTAACTGCTGGTGCTTGAAACTCAATCCACAGCCCACTAAAGCCACAGTAGACACTGTTACTGACTTGGGTAGGCTTTAGAGTATGCTCTTAAGCAATGTTATGTGCATCAGTTCCTTAGTCATGGGTATATCTCCACTAGCATCAAATTTCATGGTAGATGGAAAGAGTCCTATAAAAAGAAGCTGTCCCAAAGTTCCATTATTTTTTCACTCATATCAATAACATAATGTCCTTGATTTGAACAAACCTATTCAGAGGCAAAGATAATAATGAATTGATAGTTAACAACAATTGCAAACAGCAATATAAACTTAGAAATTTGACACGGTCAAGGGATTTGAGAGACATCCAGTAAGTGGAGCTGAGGGAAATTCATTGTATATTCAGTGACCAAAATGAGAAGTTGAATCATGCAAAATCTTCCAAACCTCACCTCTGCTTACAGGACATGGGAAGATGAGCTGCTACACTCACTACTGAGAGTGAAAGCAGTATAAGATGCATCTACTTGCATTTAAAAAAAAAAGATGTGGCACATACATTGGTCCCTATCCACTAGGAGTTACCATTATACCTCTAGTTCTATCCAGCTCTTCTTTGACTTAACCAGACAGGGACCATGCAGGGTCAAACAGAGTAGCATTGCCTTGAGCAATCATGCACCAGGAAGGGGAGTAACCTGTGGAAGGAGTGACTTTGACAGGACTAGCTGAAGCCAAGGCTGCATAGTAGCTCCCAGTAGTGAAACAGAAATCACTAACCACATTCAAATATGCTTCTGGGAGGAATTGGAAAGTTTATATTCTTCTTAGCTCACTTCACAGACCTCTTCCCTCATTTCTGCCATCTGACCACAGGTTGCCTTGTGCTTTTCATGAAATCAAGTATCACGACACAATAAAACTAATCTATTCCATTTATTTGTAAAAATATATATGTATAAACATGTAGAGTACATAAGTATATAGTCCACCAGTGAATTATAATCATAGCAATAAATGGCATTTTAATGGAGTAGAGGTATGACCACCCTACATTATAATCACAGTCCTACCTAACCTAGCATCCAGGCTCTCATGGTAGCAAACAATGTTCTTTAAGGTACTTGAGTTCAGTAATGAGGGACTTCAGCTAATCTGGCTTGAACTCTAGGTTGCACAAGATTTCATCTCCCTTCTGGGAACATTATGATAACCAACTTTTGATCCCAACCTCCATGATTGGCAACAGGCTCTGAAGTTTAACCCCTGTGCTGTGAAAACTATTTGTTATTGCCCTTTTGAATTTCTTACTTTTAAATGTCACTATTTGTTCCTGTTTTTCCCTGCCACTCAAGAGACAGCCTGTTTCTGACACCTTCCTTAAATGTATTTTAGCTATATATGTAGACATGCTTTTATCCTGAATCTCTAATAAGCAATCTCATGCTTTACATAGCAAAATAATCCATGGAGCAGTGACTTTCGGGAACACAAAATGAACATTACGCTAAAAATACCTGGATACACCAGCCTTAAAAGTGAAGTTCATTCTTTGGAGCTGTGCATTTTAAATTGGTTACTCTAATGAATTAGATGCAATAGTAAGAGCATTTTGTTACTTGGTAACCTCTAGCCAGATGGGCAGAAAATCTTCCTGGGAAATGAAATGAAAACTCTGAGTGTCTCCAGTCTGAGGGAGAGAGACTGAACCAAGGCCTCCTCCCTCCTCAACATATGTCTCACTGGAATGTAACTACTGAACGTGGGAGGTACCAGGCATTTTAGAACATATGTGATGCAGAGTCCTTTCCTGATGCACAGCTCAGCTTCTTGCTGTCTACACAACAGATCTGTGACCAAGCCTCAGGGACTCAGTAAGACCATACTGAAAAAATATGTGAAAAGACATCACAATTTTTATTTTATATACTTTTTATATTTAAAGAGCCCATCTATATTTTGTATGGCTTTTCATGCTTTCAGTCTCTGACAGGCATACTCTGTAAATGCCTATCAGATCAGGCCTCATGATGAATTTTGGTGGAGTTCCGGGCACACTGAAAACAGGAATTTTAGATGTTTAAAGAGTAAAATGTCAAATTAAAAGCTTCTGTGAAACACTGGTGCCCCCAGGAATAAGCAGGGATCAGAAGGTGCCCAGGTTACTTTTTTCAGAGTTGCATAATTCCAGTTTGTCATAGCCTCATCACTTCAGCACCTTCTGTCACCTATCACAACCTCCAGCGTCATCTTACAGCACCTAAATCTCCACTGCTTTACAAGCTGCTGTCAGGAATTTAGTACCTTAAGGCTGACTTCAACACCTTTCTTTTATGTTTTATGTTTTTTCCAGTTTTATAGGCATTACACAACTGCAGTAAATGGCAACAAATCAAGTGAATGACTTAAAGCACTGCAGAAAAAAAAATCCCTTGTCTTCCCATGCTGCTCTATCAAAAAAAGTTAAGTGCTTATTAGAGTAATAAGTAATATTTTGACCTGCAGAACAACATGTTTTCTTCTTTTTCTTGTTGGCTGTTTAATATAAACAAAATAAATTACTATTCCATAACCCCTTTTTGATGAGGCAACAATAATAAACAGCACCTGATTTCAGACTCCAGCCATTCCAGGTGCAGGTCACACTTGGCTCAGTGCTGTCAGATCCTTGGGGAGCCCCATTTCCTGCTCTATGAAAATAATTAACCCCCTCCAGTTCTGGCTGCTCAGGGTGTGTCATTATTTGGTTATGCAAAGCCTAGTTACTTCAGTTTTGATGTCACTGGGCTTCAAATCAGGCTTTAAGTTGACAGACACCCACAGTCTTCTGATCAAAGAGTTAACTAGGCACGTTTTTGACTTTTCCTTGGGTTAACCAATAAGCCAACAAGCTATTTTTGTAGCTTACATTTTTTTCAAGCTCCTGCATATAGCATATATCCACTGGCAATGGGCCCCAAAACTCCAAATGTAACCCCTGAAGAGCACCTGAGAACAATTGAGTCTATGATTCTATGGTTGCAATTTGCTGTTGTTACAAACATGAGCTGTCTTCAAACAATTACAATCTAGGCAGTTTCTAGAAAGCTGAGTTTAACACAGTGCTAGTGTAGCCTTCTTTCCTCCCCTGAAAAACTTTTCAATGTTTTATATACATATTTTCAAACACATATACACACACTATCCACTAGTACAAATTAATCCTTAATAGAAAGCACTAGACCAAAGGTAATTATTGCAGCCAAGAAAACAAAAACATATAACTGATGTGAAGCATAGATACAGATGGGAATTTTTTTTTTTTTGCCTAAGCCTGTCCTAGACACAGAAAACATTTTTTTTCTAAAGTCTGTTTTCCTTCTTCCCTATAGTCCCTGAGTCTTATTTCATATTTGTTTACAACTAATTGTTTTTCACGCTTATAAGAGGAACAAAACAACCACTGTTGATATGTGAGCCTG
>NW_008628807.1:27587-36364 GCF_000691845.1 Merops nubicus
GCTGAACTATTTCTAGCCTAAATACGCGCCTGTAAAATATAGCTGGGGCCCAGGAAAAGGGATAATTGTGCTGTTCCTTATAACTTTAGCCAGATGACTATCTGTGCTAGAAAGGTGGGGGCTTCTGTCTGAGGAACAATCTTACTGCTTCATTTGTGAGGACTAAAATGCATGAGTGTTAGAAGGTACATGAAATGACAGGCTGGATAGCCAGAGGCGTCCTTCTTAATTTTTTTTTTTTACCTGTAAGCCTTTTTCTGATAAAGAAAAGAGCTTGATTCCTCCTCCCCTCTGGGTGAAAATCAAACCATTCCACTTAATTTTAATTGATACGTTATCTTTCTCGAGTTTTGTTGCCAGGACTTTCAAGAGGTTTACTATTTGAGGGAGAAGTGTACAAGGGAGCGAAAAAAGGTAGGAAGACAAGAGGTGGGAGCATTAAAAAAAAACCCTTCTAGTGACATTTAAAAGGAACAGCTCAGTGTAAGTGCTTCATTTATCTACACCATTCTCTCTTGTCGCAGTCATATTTTCAGTCAGGTCCAGGGCTTTAGCTCTACAATTCGTGTGACCTTTAACCAACCAGCCTCTCAAGCCTCCCAAGACACTTTGAAGATTTAGATGTTACTGTTTGTTTTAACTGTGGAAATAATGGTATCTTTAGCCTTTAAAAAACGTTTATAATTCAGAACTAGCATTTGGTTATCGGATTTGACTTGGTGTTCCTTTTTAAGGTAGGTGTGCCTTTAAATTTAAGTCAATAATACTCATTCTCTCAAGTGTGTCTAGTTCATTAGTTTCATTAATTTGTAAAAAAAAAAAAAACAAAAACAAAAACTAAGAACATTTTCTGGAGGAAATATCATGTCTTTTTGTTGTTCTTTTATGATTTCTTTGTTTGTTCACCTGACCAAAAATTGATTACTAATGTAAAACTTCCCTTTGTTTGTTTGAGGGCTCCTTCCTGTACCTAAATCAATCCTTCATGAAGGCAGCTGTGCACTCTGGGATAAATGCACACCTTCCCTACTCCTGAAAGACTCAGTCCAAGAGAAATTAATACCACAGTCCATATACAAGCAATGTGGTCCCCTATGTGCAACAGCTGCAGCAGTGGTGCACTGAATGCAACCTTCTTCTGGCTTTGAAATGCCGGGCTGGCACAAAGGAGAGAAGCCTAGACTCAGAATCTGGTTTATAACACAACAGCACAAAGAACCATAAAACTGTAACCTCAACTAATACCTTTAGAAGTATATTTTGCTGACTGTACAGAAATTATCAGTACACTGTCACCTCCAACCAGAGCCTAGGCTGCAGTATTATTGTGTGTTTTTATCAAAGCTAGATTTTGAAAAGGAAAATTTAATATAATAAGGAGTTTCTATTTCAGGTGGGTACTTCTACATCTATTTATCTGTCTTTGACAGGTGTTATGTGGTCACTTGTGAAAACATCAGCTTTAAGGCACATTCTTTGCTGTATAGAACAGAGGCACTATGCAGGGGACTGATTTGTCACCACAGTTCCCTGCTCGCAGTTTAAGCAGCATCTTAAACTAAACATAGGTTTAATATAGGATAGTTGTGAGATAATTAAGCTGAGGCTTCTCTATCCCATTCAAGTTAGTGCTTTAGTTCAGTACTGAGCTTTGGCAAAATTAATGATGAAACTGAGATCTTTTTAAGTTTAATGGATTTAATACTTTCCTGAATTGGGGCCATATTAAAGAATTTAGAAATCCATAGATTTCTACTTCAAATATAATTGTTATTATGGGAATATGGATAAAATTACTATTTATTGCCTGCTTTATAACTATGCCTCTCTATTAATTTTTTTACTGCCCGGATTATTAGCATTGTGTTGAAACCCATTAAAAAATCCATATGCTTGGTGATGACAGAGTTACATTCATTCCCTGCTGATGACCAGGCTGTCTATAAACATATCTACCTGCCTAGGTGCAGAACACGATGGGTTCATGCTGTCTCTGCTCTAAGTCAACAAGAGGTAAATCAATACAGAAGCTGTTTTGACACCTCCTCGTGAAATTTTCCTGGAGTTAATATATCCTGCCTCTTTGAATAGACATATCCTGACAAGAGTAGACATAGCCTGTATGTGTGTGGATGCTAATCTTGGCAGTAACACTGAACACCCATATGCTGATGAACTCCAGACATTTGTTCCCTTATACAGAGCATTTATCGAGAATGTTGTGCTACTTTAAGCACATCAATGGTGCTTTGAACAAGTTTTTTCCTATGAGTTATTACTTCATTGATAACCTTCTTAAAAAGAAGGAAGGAAAATAAACCCAAAGATTAAATAAATATGAAACCAAATAAAAAATACCAAAATTTTCCTGGCTGTATTGCCTCTGGCTGGATTTAAAATTCCATTACTGATATTATCTGTTAATCTTAGATGTCCTGAGGGAGGCTGAAACCCCAAATTCTTTTCTAGATACATTAAAGAAAAACTAAATTAAGCAGTACAAAAGATACTTCAATAACCATATTAACTAAAGAGAAACATTTTTTTAAAAGAAAGTCTAAAAGATGTCTGAAAGATTAAAACTGGAATCCAGTTTAAAATTATCTATGAAAAATAAGAAGTCTTTAGCCAACAAATGGTTGAAACTGAACATGATGTTCCATTTACATGTCAGGACTTTAAAGCAAAATTCTCCTCTAGTTCCTACAGAACAAGAAGATACACATCCCCAACAAATGCCACATCAAACTCAGCTCCTTGACTTACTGTGGAGGAGTGGGATGTTTCTGCCATGCTTGTCCAACACTTAGCAGAATTCGAATGGAGAATATATCATTGAATGTCTCCTTGCTGCAGAATCTGTCAGTGGAGAGAAATTTCTCCATTTGTAACATGGTAGATGGATACCTCCATTAGGTATCCACTGTGTAGGTGAGTCATGGCTCAGGTGGAAAGAAGTCAACTATGACCCATGCAATCTTTTTAAAACATTTTGCTTAGTTGATTCATACCTAGGTTCCAGAAAATATGTACCCACTCTAATGATCTCACATGGGCGACAACGAAGCACTGACATCAAAACAAGGCTGAGAGTCATTGTTTTCTTGCTAGGATCACACCAGTGGTCGAAACCAATGCGGACATAGTGATATGGTAGGGAATGTAGAAACAAGTTAGATGAAGGACAGATATTTTTTTCCTATAACAGGCTGAGACACTTTACAAAAAGTGAAGGGAAACAAGCTAAAGAAGAGTCGTGAGTTAGTGTCAGCTGTCTCACAGGCATTCTAGAGCCCGTAAGTAGAGATGGTGGAAGAACACAGCTTTCATATTTGGGACTTGTCTTTCCCGGCTGTTCTTGCCCTACTGAAGACCGCAGTTCTGATGGTGGCCTTTCCCTCAGCTTAGCAGTTTTTAGGAGGCAGGAGTAGATTTATCAGTCTCTGTGCCAGTGCTTGCTTTCCTTTTATGTTAGCTTCCCTCAACATTCAATCCCTCTTCAGGCAGCTACCAAGGAAGGTGAGTTTCTTGTTCTGCAAACTGTTCAGCAGAAAGAACCTCCCCTGACACTGACAAACCATATTCCATGTTCTCTGTACATGTCAAAGATTCAAAGCAGAGTGACAATGAAAAGCATTTTTACTGTCGTTGAAAAACATTACAGCTATAAATGCGACTTTTAAAATGCATTTTTACCTAAAACCAGTATTTGCACATTTGTGTAGCAATCATTTTGATCTTTTTCTTCTACGTCTTGGCTATTCTGAAAAAATAAAATAGTTTCAGCCGTTATTGATATCTTATTATATCACTTCTATCATATTACTTGAGAAAAATTAAGGGTTTTCATAATTGTCCCACTAGTCATCTATATATATTTTTTCCTCTCAAAATAAAATAAAAAAAAAACAAAAAAACAAAACAAAACAAAAACAAAGAAAGAATATACTAAAAAGCCATCTCTAGTGTGAAAACTTCACCAGTTATATTTCTCAATGTTATTACTTTAAAATACTAGAGTAAGTTAAACAAGAGTTAAAAATGGAGGGCAAGCGAACATGGAGCCAAACTTAGTGTACGTTGATGGTAGAAGTATCTGCAAGCTTTGCTGCTGATAAAAGAAAGATAAATGTAGGATTTAGATCTGTATAAAATGAGAAAGAAAGCAGGCTGCTCCTAGCACTGATAAGAAATAAAACACTAGTGCCAACAGCAGTAACAAGGCAACAGGCACCACCAAGACAGCAAGAGATAGGTTGGCAGACAGAAGTAAGAAAGAAATTATGCAGACCTGACTATGGTGACAGGACAAGAGTTTGAAGGCTTCCAGCTTTGTGCAACTGGGCAAAGAGAAGTCTGCTCCCTCCTGGGGGAGCTCCTGACCCACGAGGGGCTGTGGGGGCCACACAGGCATCCTCTGCCAGCTTCCTTTGCTCTGCCAACCCCCACTCTGCTCTTCTGCCATGGCTCGAAGGCCTCCTGGGATGTCCCCCATCAACATCTTGACACCAGCATGCACAGGTAGGGAGCCCTCCAGCCTGGCGAAATGGGAGAGACAAGTACTTGGTGTGGTGGGCCCTCTCTTCCAGACCATGGGAAACAAATATCACAGAAAGGTATTCAAATGGCGTGAGGGCATTAGGCAGTCTGATCGGATCTGCCCTTATCAGTCCAGGTTCGCATCTTTCTAGGAGCTCATGATGCAAGCGAGAGAAAAGGAAGCTTCCACCAGGATAGTGGAGGTGACATCTTCTGGAAGAGGTGCAAGAGCAGCCAGTAACTTTTCAGGACAGACAGATGCAGCCTCTACAGCTGACGAGTTTCAAAAGATGATGATCATTCATTGTAGTAAAATGCCTGTGGCTCTGCTCTGGGTTGCAGTAATAACACTGCAAAAGATACTCCTGGCAGCCCACTGGTGTTGTGGCATGTCTGTTTGCTAATGATAGCTATCACTTGCCAACCCAGATTTCTAGGCCAGCTATCACTCTTCTACCTAGCAAACAACCTTCAGCTGCCTTTTGAAAAGCCAGCACTCCCAGGCGTTGCATAGGAACACAGCTATTTAAAAATTAGTCTAGACTTTGAAAGAACACAAGAGGGTCTGTAAATAGACCTTAAGATGCTAGCTGTTCAGGTGGGAAACTTCTTTCCTGCTAAATCTGACTCTTTAAACTAAAAATAAAATTGTAACTTTGTTTTCTAAATATTCTCTTTATTTCAGATCAGTGTAAGAGGCAGAAAAATAATGTCATAGAAAATGAGAAGGATGTTAATAAAGAAAGCTCTGCCTTGGTTATCAGTTCAATACCAATAATGTATGTTGAAGAAGGCATGTAGTGCACATTATTGTTATATGGATTGCTAGTGAACACCAGTACCTTGTAACAGCAGTAACCTTCAGATTTTTCCTGCTAGAAGAAGCAAGAAAACTAGCAGAGGAAGAAGTGATTTGGCTGTCATATAATAGGAGTTAAATTGATAGAAAACTGGATTTGCTTCTCTTTCCTGATTAAACCTAATTTACAATAGAAGCAGGGAGGTAGAATACGTGTTTCCAAGCAAAGATTTATTAATAAATGACCTTTCCTAACAATCCATAGGTTGAGTCTGTTGGTAAGATGGCAGTCCAGGTAGATCAGAGTGCAGAAATCCAGCACAACTCGTCAGTTAATGCTCAAATACACTAAGTCATATATCTGCCAGGCTTTTACAGTAGGAATGTTCACATAACTTGTTTAAAATGCTCCTGCTCTGTTTGGAGACTGTCAAAAGTCTGGAGAAGTTGGGTTGCAGCATCATCCTTCATGTAAGCTACAGGCTGTAATATTGTGAAGGTTATAGTAAATTTCTGGCCCTGTCTTCTATCTGCAGCTGGAATGGACTAAAGTACCGGAGTCATTTTTTAACGTGGTCCTGGCTGTTCTTTTGGTAGTGCACCACTCTCCTGTAGCACTGGGGGTGTGCTAGAAGAGCAATGCACTACACAAGGAAGAACTTGTAGAAGAGGTCTTTCATCAGCAGGACGTGCTAACCTTGGCCATTCCTAAAGCCAGTGTGCAAAGGTCACAGGTGAGCCAGAGTTTAAGTCTTGCACTATTGCAAATGTTTCGTACCTTTCATTAACGCTGATGGGTATTATGTGCAAAGATAGTAAATATTAATGTTTCAGAAACACTTAAGCAATTATATTCTTTCTAGGAAGTTCTGGGAATATAATGTGAGGGGTGATAAAGGAGCTATGATGTGACTGAGGTTAAATAATAATGCATATTTTAAGCATATGTTATTTCCTTATTTCTAAAGATCACAAATAAAACTGACAATGTTATTCATTATGGTTGTTAAGTCATAGCATAGATCATTTCTTGTTCTTCTGACTCCCCAGTAGGCTTTTTTTTCCTTTTCTTTTGTTTTCTTCCCCCTGTGCCACTGAGACTCTGTATTGACTGAGACCCATAACCCATCAGGGTGTGAGAGCGCGCAGGCTGTGGCCCTCCCAGGCTCCAGCCACGGCGTCTCCAGGCTCCCCGGGAGAGGCAAGGGAGCCTCACGCCCCAGCGAGTGGCATGTGGCACACTGGCCTCCCAGCTGTCACCCTACACTCACATTGTCACAACAGCTTGCAACAGGTTGGAGGAAGTGGCTTTGGCTGGTATATTAAGAAACCCAGTTTACATCAGCATACTCATCTAGGTAGGCCCAAACCTGCCAGCTCTTCAGCAGTACCTCCAAGCATATCTATCCTTCGTTTGATCAATGAATGGTGTGAGCAATTAAAAGCAAAGCACATTATGGGCCTATAGCATCCTTTGCAATCTATTATCATCTTTTGCTGAGAGCTAATGAAGAGTAAACAAGAATCTGCGATACACTGGGCTGATAAGGAGCAGAGCTTGTATATCTCCTTGCATTCATTTGCACACGTCCTAGAAATGCGTCTGTGGGCAACCACCAGACTAAGATTTATTTGCTTGCTCAAATTGATTAATAATTTTGCACTCTGACTTCGTTTAGTGTTTTCTTTACATTTGTCCAGATATTTGAACCAGATAACTAGCAAATGACAGCCTAAACGGCATTAGGTAAGCAAATATACAAACACACCCTGCCATACCTGCCTGGGGTTTTCATGTGAATGACAAGTGTCAACCTGATCAAGGCAGAGGGATACAATCATTTACTCTTTGTGAAATTGTTCGCAGCCATGTTTGTGTGAAAGGTTGTTCAAGTAAATTAGCTCCAGTCAATAGCATTGTGGAAAAATGGGTAAAGTGGTAAACAGACAGGTGGATCCAGTCAACCTTTTGTATATTTTTGCCAAATCACTGGGAAGGGTGAGGGGATCAGATTTCCCCCTGCAGCAGTAAAAGCCACAGAACCTCCTTGTGGCATTGGAAGACCAGTTCTTATGTCTCGCAGGGGATAGGGTGGGGTCTTGCCTTCAAATCCCATCTTGTGGGTGCAGCTCAGGTGTTGGGCAGCAGGTAGGATTTAGAAAAACATCCTTAGGGCTTCAGGCTCACTGGTGTAATTTTGAGTGTCTGTGCCCGAGGGCTTGTCTGCTTTTTCCAGAAGCTACCTTCCCCTGATAAACTTACCTCTCTTAAAACTATAAATCTGCAGTGCTATTCCTCATGCTGTGTGGATGACAGGATTTACCCATATAAAAGAGGTTTTCAGCAAAATGCAGCATAGATTTTGAAACCATGGCTTAGGGCTGGACATGATCAAATTGCGGATGGGTGCAAATATCATATAATATCCCCCTTGCACCACTTTTAAGTATGTATTTTAAGGTCAGCTGGTAAAAATCCTCAAGTCCTTGCTAGCCTTGGTGGGTGGGCACCCTGACTCTGCTCTGTGCTCACTCACAGACCCAAAACAGCCATCACGTTTGTTGTTTCCACCCATAGGAAAACTGCTAGCCTCGGTGTCAGCAGAGTTTGTATCCAATAACTGAAGTCTCTGAGGACACGAAAATCAATTCTTGGCTCTAAGTCCAGCAATATTCTGTATCAGCAGAACTGTGTAACTACACTCTGATTACAGTGGTTATAGAAGAAGTTAGTTAACTACTACCAAAATGAGAGGGTGGAGAGAAAGACAAACATTCCATCTTTTAAGTCATACTGCACTTTGTTTCTGTCAGTGTTTTGCCCTACTGAGGAAGGAAACAAAAAAAGAGATGTTGCTCTGCCTGGGCAGGATGAAGAGGAAAGCTGCAAAGCTATGTAGCACACCAGATTCACATTTTCTTAAAGCTTGATGGTGTTTATCCAGGGGCTTGTCTTTTTAAAATTTATTTTATTTTATATTTTTATTTCAGTGAAAATACTTTCCTTGCTAGAAGAAAAGGCAAAGAAGACTGACAATAACAGACTTTTTCCAGGGGAAAATTTGTTGATGTTTCAAGCTTTATCCGTGAAGTCCTGTTTAAAGATTTTATGGTTTTCTAGAAGTTCCTGCACATCTTTCTTCTAAGCTGTGAAGACAATATCTCTCTGGTTGTCACTGACATGACAATATGGGATGGTCACACTTTTGCACGTACAGTAGTGCAGCTCCTAGGGAACTATAAGCAGGATTTTATTCCAGAACAGGACAAAAGCATGGAGCTGGGGAGGAGGAGTAGGTTGTGTTGGAAGCAGCAGCAACAAGAACATTTCTCAACTTAGCTCTCCTGGATGGAGACTAAAAATATTATTCACATTTTTCATATTAAATTATATGAAAGGCTAAAAGCTATGTGGTCCTCCACACTGGCAGACTTTCAG
>NW_008628807.1:36395-43861 GCF_000691845.1 Merops nubicus
TATAAGATGCTGCCCCAGATCACTGGCAGCTGGAACGGGAGCTAGTAGCAGCTCAAATATTACTGATTTCATCCCACTGAGCATCTAATATCTGTCTCTGCAAGCAAATAATCATCGTTTCATGCAAGTGGGGGTGTTTCTCGTTCACTGCACACAATCTTATGAAAGATTGTCAAGGTGGGACAGAAATATTAATGTGTGAAACATGATCAGCATTTTGTGAAGTCAGAACTGCATTGGTTCATGAAACGACCTTTTTGATACTTAGAAATAAACCCAAAGATTTTAGATTCATTTTAGATTTGGGAAAGTATAACGTATTATGTGGAAGACCCAAAGAATTCCATCTTCTACACTGATGTTTCTGTTGTACACATTTTGTGTTTTAGTTGTGAGATAAGATATTAAAAAAAAAATTGCAGGTATCTGTTATTTTAATAGAACTATTATTCTCCAACTCAGCTAAGAAATAAATGTATGGAATCAAAATAATAACAAATTATGACATATAGAATTTTTATATATGCAACCTATACATAAAACATACACTAAATTGTTATTTTATTTCTGTTTGTTTATTTTGAAACTGTTTTCACCTCATGAGGGAAGTGATTGAGAAATGCACAAGGGCAGGCTTCACTGTGACCCTTAATATATATATATATACACCTGTAACATATTCAGAATATATTCCAGTCTTCCTTGCTACAACCTATCCAAAAATTATGCAAAGTTCAGGGCTAGACCTGAACCCTCACTAGTCCAGGATAAACTGTCAAACCATTGCTGAGGGATTTTGACTAAGCAGTTCCAATTACTATCATGCTAAATCCCTATGCACAGCTTTAAAAATTGAGCCCTGAAGGACTAACCTGTTTGTCTACATTCTTTATTATTATTGTTATATTAACAGGATTTGTAGAGCTAGGTAACATCAGTTCATCACTGCCACCACCTGGTAAAACTCCAAAATCCTATATTTGTAGTACAGGTGTGTCAGAAAGGTAGCAAAGAGGTTAAACAAAAAAAAAAAAAAAAAAAAAAAAAAAAAAAAAGAAAAATTTGGGGGGCAACAAAAAAAAAAAAAAAAAAAAAAAAAAAAAGAAAGAGTAAATCTTGGGGGTCATCATCCTAAGCCAGTACTTCAATGAGGAATGAGCATGTAAAGATCCACATAATAGCTTCCAGTCTGCCTAGAGTGGAGAGATAAGACCAAACCTCCAGAGACATAGGTGGCTTGGGATGCTTTTTTGATTTTAATGATTGACCTGGTTGTGGGTGTTTTACAAAGAGTAGACCCAGAGTGGCTGTTGGGTAAACCTGGCTAGGCAAGACAATAATATTATCCTTCAGATCCTGGTTGTTCTGCCAAACTGTTCAATATAGTTTCACTGGGACTTTAATTTCATTCCCTTGCATGTTGACAACCATTTGCCTTCCCATCCAAGAAGCTTAGGACTAAGCTGGTGGCTGATGGACTGTCCCTTATTTCCACTACAATCCTCTTCCCTCTCTTCCTGATAACCAGATAAATGGCTCTGGGCCATTTATCTCCCAGGGACACTTTGTACTCCTCCTAAATCTTTAATCCTACTTTATAAAGTCATCTCTTTAATCATGTAATTATTCAGTCCTTATCCCAGCTAGTTACCTGCCTGATAATTTGCCAGTGCCAGGAAGTCCTGAGTGGACATGGGATCAAGAGTTACCCAAAGCAGTGCGGGAGCTGGTGGGTGGCACTGTCACACACAGGAGTGTATCCCAGCATCTCAGCATTTACTCCTTGCCTAAACGCTGCCATGTTCTTCAGGTGCATAGAGTTTTCATGTAATTTTAATCAGAGAATTTCTAGGGCAAATACGAAGAAGCTGTATAATCTCTGACTGAGAACTGAGTATTAACTTTTGGGCTGAGTTCCCTGAAGGAGGATTCCTTGCTGCAGGCCACTTCTGCTGTTCAATTCAATTTCATGCAATTTTGATAACTGTCATTAAAAATATACCACACTTTTAGGTCCTTGGTTTCTTCTCTAGTGAGAAGCTGCAGTGTAATTTTCTGCAAGCTACTGGTTAGAATAGAAAGTCAAAATAAATGTAATAAATTAGTAAGCACAATCTGGACAGTTGAAAGGTGGGTAAAGTCACTGTTCTGTTTAAGGTTTTATCTCTCTCCACCCCACCACCACCCTCACACCCCCTCTTTTAGCTTGGCACCTTTTATATAACTTACATTATCACAACTGTCTTTGTGCCAGGAGGAGTGAAGTACTCTCCTGTTCCAAGCTTCTGCTACTTTAGATAAGCCAGCAATAATTATTTCTGAGTGAAACAAAATTAACCCTCACAATGGAGCCCGAGTCCATAGCTGTGTTCCAATTTGGAAGTCATTTGTCTTGGGATACAAAGACCTGATTCCCTGTAGTACTAAATTGTGTTCTTACAGACTCAGAGTTACACTGGCAAACCAAAAGTCCTCAACCCAGTATTATAAATCTGTCATCATTTTTTTATTGTAACTCCCTGTTGCTATAACTCCACAATGAGGATTATGCATTGGGAATAAAGCATAGATTAAGTCTGTCTTCCCATTAATTTGCAAACTAGAGATACAGTTGTCTCTTACCATTACAGTCAGAAAAGCTATTCCTGTGAGTCACGATTTCTTGTATGCCTGTTTTGATATGTACAGACTAAAGACTTAAATAAGACAGCAGAGGCTCAGACAAAAATAAAAATAAAAATAGAGGTAACAGGTACAAAGGAAGGGGAAAAGGCTGAAGGAAAGGCGTGAGATGAAAAGCATAAGATGTGACAGGGAAGGTACTAAATCAAAGTTACGAAATGTTTGGGGTTGGAAGGTACCTTAAAAATCACCTAGTTCCAACCCACCTGCCGTGGGCAGGGACACATCCCACTAGACCAGGTTGCTCAAAGTTCCATCCAACCTGTTCTTGAAGACCTCCAGTGATGGAGCATCCACAGCTTCCCTGGGCAATCTGCTCCTGTGTCTCACCACCCTCATAGTGAAGAATTTCTTCCTTACAGCAGATGTAAATCTACCCTCTTCCAGTTTGTAATGACCTCCTTAAGTCCTTTATTCTCTTTCCCATTACTTTCTAAGAGATGATAGAGGGTTTTGTTTTAGCAAAAACGTTTCATACAACTCCTTTCACTTGCCTGTATTTCAAGATAGTTAGTGCTACTACAATGATGGGAAAAGTACAGCACAGCAGAAATAAGGGAATATGAAGTGTGTTCTCCAGTTTTAGGCCAGCACGGGGGAACAGTTTTCTATCTAAGTAGTACAGAAGTTGTCATTTAAAAGTAGCACTAGCTGAATCCCCATTTAATTATAAAAACCAAGCAAAATAGCAGAAAAGGAAAATTATAGACGACTCTAAAGAAAAATAAATTAATGTTGTTTCTATGCTTTAAAGTGTTGCATGACAGTTACATACATTGGCAGCTAGTGTGATATATTTCTTCTAATCTGCAGAAGAGTGGTATCTGTGGAAGACATGTCATGGTACACTCATCTTCATATTCCATAATCTGTTAGCAAGTGTAGCTCTTCTGACTGATAAGAAAAAGTATTTCTGCTGACTCCTCCCACTGAGTAATTCCGTAAAACCACAGTGACGAGCAAAAGCGTACCCTCAAGTATTATCACAAAGAGGTTTAGGCAGCCAATACTCCTGAACTGGGCATGTCCACCTGTAGCAAGCTAGACATCCGTTGAAGATGTGTTTGAATACACAGCACAGACATACCTACCTAAACCTTCACACTCATGCATGGGTCATATTATACTGCTCCAGTGAAATTTAGTATTTCCCTCATCCCAGTTATCCACGGGTGTGCAATTAGAAATTAAGTAGGCAGACAGATGTTGAGCAAGCACTGAGATGTCACCATTCATCATCAGCTAGCAGATACTGAACTTGGCTGACTACCCCAGCTTAGTCAGATAGTTTGGCACACTGTCTCCCAGCACTAGGTTTTTTCACTCAGGATCCTGAATTGTACTAAAAGTTCACTCTGTAAATCATGTAAAACTGGAGGATGAGATTGGCTTCACTTTTTGCCATCAAGCAAAGTTATTAGAAATTCAGACCTTTTACAAGCAGTTTTGCTTCTCTGTCTAAGTGTCACCTTTCATCTCAAGATAGCATCACTGCCTATTTAAAAGAGAAAAGGGCATTTGGCCAGCTCTTAAATTGAATTCCTTTTCTCCATCCTGCATGTGCTTAGTCTTGCATGCAAAGCATAAAAGACAAACCCAAAGGTCTTGTAGATGGGACCATAAGGATCTTCACATGCCATCTCTGAGTAAAAAAGAACAAACAAAGACTTTCGGGAGCTAAGAAACATGTCATCTTATGTGGTATTTCTCTTGTCAGCAGCAAAGCTGTCTCTAATGCACAGCACACTTAGCAAATCAAGAATGCTTCAGGCCAAATTTGGGTAAAAGCTAAAGCTTTGCCTCCCACAGGTTTTATCTGCAGCTGCTGAAGCAAACATTTCTACCTCCCCTCCCTCACTGAATGGGAGATTGTGTTTCAGACCATTGTTTTCTGTAGACACTTATTAACCCTGTTGAATTTAGAGCAGGGGATTGCACTCAATATCTATTGATTAGCAGTCAGTGCTGCAGTAATCCTTAGGCCTTGATCAATTTGGGCTGTTGACTAGGTCTTGGTACACAGCAGTGCCCTTTTCAGCAGTCATTGATATGCATGCAAGGATGTGGGAGAGGCAGGAGGGAAGGTTAGCGTGAAGTCAAGTGTTTATACATTACAGGAAATTCCTGGTGAGGTGATGGCAGCTTTTATCATAGCCTGACAGAGTCCAGGGTTTAAACCATGCAAGCATACATCAAATCAAAACACTTCTTGAGACAACGTCGGAAAACAGAATCCATTATTCAGTGACTCCAAATAGTAATAAGCTTTGCCTAGGTAGATAAAAAGTATCAGCAAATTCTTCTAAGCTCATCTCCTACAATTAACAGTAATATGATAAGTCTTTATGGATCATTTATTTTCTCTCTTTGCTCATGGCTTCTGCTCAGATATGATTTGACATAGCACCTATTTCCAATAGGGAACTGCCTTCTCCAAAACACGTCTCTTGCTCTGCAGCCAAACTACAAAGACAGCTATTTATTCTGATTTTACCTTGACATTTCTTTTTACATGCTGTTCCTTTCGTCCTTCTGCTAGCTTTCATTCAGCATTGACTTCAGCCTCTGATTTACTAGCAGGGAAGTTGTACCTTTGGAAGATTCTAGTGTATCCTTTTTCCAACTGCCCACCACATTTCCCCTGCAGCTCAGATGCTTTTGTAGCAGCCATGAAAATATAACTTCCACAAAATAAATAAGAGTCTACAATGCCTTTTTTTATTCAGTATTCCTGTCTGAAAACAATAGAAATTCAGAACTGCTGATTCTGGAACTGTCTTTTTGGAATGCAGGCATAGACCTCCAGCAGAGGTATAGAGAAGACAGCTGAGGATAGAATTAACATTAGCTAATTCCAGCTAAGTTTTGAGCCCTTGTGAATCAAAGCCCTTTGAAAATCTAAATAAAATATTGGAGTCTGTAAAATTCCAGATTTTGATCATTACATTTTTAAGGAAAATACATTTAAGAAACTTGCTCCAAGAATACTCTGAAACACTGGAGATGTACGTGTTTGTCTGTTAGTAATATGCAATTGTGTTTGTGTGTTTCCTGATGAGTTTCATAGGGTGAGTCCAGTGGATGTCTGTGGTTAAATGCCAAAGAAAATGAATAAGGTCTTTGATTATGCAATTGATTCCCTGGTGATCGGATGTGACTGGAACAATCTATCTGCCGGGATACCATAATTCTTTCTCATATTGAATTAGAGTACTGCTACAATTCTGAAACAAGACTTATTTGAAATTATTTTTTTCTGTCATCCATCCCTCTCTATATGCTTCAGCCTGTGTGTGAACAGAGTTTTACTACAAGCACAACCTGGAATAAACAGTCAAGGGGAAAAAAAGCATCTGAACTTCACCTAACTCTGAACTTTCTTCACAAGGACTACTTAGCAACCAGTCCATCTACCTGCCCAGTTACTAGTCCAGCGATGCTTGTTTAAGGATGCCATTTCCTATTTGTTGATAGTAGGCATTCAGTCACACTTGCCTTTCTTACTCCCATTTATTTTTCTAATGATCAGTTTTCACTGAAGTCTTGAAATCTCTACTTCACTCAAAACCAAAATTAATAAAATCCAAAAGACATTAGTAAAGAACAGATTACAGAACAAATAGATGCTTGTTATATGACCATAGAATCACAGAATGGTTGAGGTGTGCAAGCACCTCTTGAGATTATCTATTCCAGTCCTCTCACTCAAGAAGGGTCAATTAGTGCAGGTTGCCCAGGACAATATCCAGTCTGGTTTTGGATATCTCTGCAGGTGGAGATATTTAAAACCTCTCTGGGAAACCTGTTCCAGAGTTCAATCACCTTTACAGTAAAAAAAAATATTTTCTTATGTTCAGGTGGAATGTGATGTGTTCTAATTTGTGCCCACTGTTTCTTGCTGAAGCTCAGCTGAGAAGGGTACCTCATCACATTGTCTCCCATTAGGTACATATACACATCAGTAAGATCCACCTGAGCCTTCTCCAGGATGAACAGCCCCAGTTCTCACAACCTATCTTCATATGAACAAAGTTCCAGTCCCTTCATCATCTTCTTGGCCGCTCACTGGGCTTAATCCAGTATGTCCATCTGTCTCTTGCATTGGGAAGCCCAGAGCTGGACACAGCACTCCAGATCCATTTCAGTAGTGCTGAGTAGAGGGGAAGGATTACCTCCCTTGACCTGCTGGCAATGCTCTGCCTAAGGCAGTGCAGGATATTGTTAGTCTCCTCTTCTGTAAGAGTACATTGCAGGCTCATTGTCAGTGTTGTCCGCCAGGACCCAATGATCCTTCTCTGCAGTTTTCCAGCTGGTCATCCACCAGCGTTTATGGATGCATGGTTTATTCATCGCCAGGCACAGGACTTTACACTTCAGATTTCTCTCAGCCCAATTCCCTAGCTTGTCAAGGTCCCTCTGAATGGTAACACAACCATCTGGTGTATTGACCACTCCTCCCATTTTTGTACCATCTCTGAATTTTCTGACTGTGAAATATGTCCCAGCATCCATATCATTAACAGAGAGATTAAACAGGAATGGTCTCACTATTGACCTCTGGTCACCACTGCTGACTTGTATCCACAAGTAAACTTTGTGCCACTGATCACAGCCCTCTGGGCCTAACTGCTCAGTCAGTTTTCAGTCCACCTCCCTGTCCACCTACCAAAGCCATACTTTGTCAGCTTGTCTATAAAGATGTTGTAGAGATGGTGTCAGGAGTCTTGCTAAAGTCAAGGTAAACACTATCCACCTCTCTCACATCATAGAATCATAGAATCATA